>NC_143046.1:45219166-45533333 GCF_057628025.1 Oncorhynchus mykiss
CAGCAATTTGCAGCAATTAAACTACAGAAATAACCACTTTTCCATATAAACAAGGTCTAAAATCATGTTTGGATTGCACTCTGACGTAGAAGTCCGTCACTGGCCGCGGACAGCATTTGGTTCTTTAACGCACACTCCTCCCTGCGCCTCCCTGCGCCTTTCATCACTCCTCCCTGCGCCATTATACCATAAGTTAACAATGTGGGTCGACACACAAATTAACTTCTGTCTTGGTGCAGGCATTTCACACTTGTCAATGTTCATATTTGAGAGATACAATAATTATTATACTTATCAATGTTGTGGATGAGCGCATTGTTTGTTTGTTCTGTTCCTCTCTCTCCATCTCTGTAGCTTCCGGGTGTGCTGGAAAAGGACCCGAGCTAAGGGAATTGGGTTGGCTTTATAGTGCCTGTCCCAAATGGCTCATTAATGCATATGGGCATATTGAAAGATATTGTCAGTAGTGATGTAATGTTGTAAATGTTATGTTGTGATATTGTTTAAAACCGTGTTGCAATGTATATCCTTTAGTATGTTTAGTTCATGGAAAATGTAGGTTTGTATTGTTAATTGATTAATTAATTAGGGTTAATTGTTCTGAGGGGAGGGGCTAGCCCTACAAAAGGAGCCTCTCTCCAGTCTCTAAGGAGGCATTTTTTGGATTGAGCTGTGGATGGGGCAGCATTGTTTTTAAGCTGTCCCATAAGGTAGACGTTGATGGCAGTACTGTTGTTTTTTGTTCCGGAATCACTTGTAAATAAACACCTTTGCACAGAAGAACTTTTGCGGCTCCGCCATCTTTTTATTTTGATAGAGGTTAGGTTATCCAGTTTAGCCTTCTGGCCTACTCTACGTGACACACTCTGTTAAACGTAACTGTTCAAACTAGATGATAGGGACACTATGGACAATTTGCAGCAATTAAACTACAGAAATAATCACTTTTCCATATAAACAAGGTCTAAAATCATGTTTGGATTGCACTCTGGATACAATCTGTTAAACGTAACTGTTCAAACTAGATAGGGACACTATGGACAATTTTCAGCAATTTGCAGCAATTAAACTACAGAAATAACCACTTTTCCATATAAACAAGGTCTAAAATCATGTTTGGATTGCACTCTGTTAAACGTAACTGTTCAAACTAGATGATAGGGACACTATGGACAATTTGCAGCAATTAAACTACAGAAATAACCACTTTTCCATATAAACAAGGTCTAAAATCATGTTTGGATTGCACTCTGGATACAATCTGTTAAACGGAACTGTTCAAACTAGATGATAAGGGACACTATGGACAATTTTCAGCAATTTGCAGCAATTAAACTACAGAAATAACCACTTTTCCATATAAACAAGGTCTAAAATCATGTTTGGATTGCACTCTGTTAAAAGTAACTGTTCAAACTAGATGAGATAGGGACACTATGGACAATTTTCAGCAATTAAACTACAGAAATAACCACTTTTCCATATAAACAAGGTCTAAAATCATGTTTGGATTGCACTCTGGATACAATCTGTTAAACGTAACTGTTCAAACTAGATGAGATAGGGACACTATGGACAATTTTCAGCAATTTGCAGCAATTAAACTACAGAAATAACCACTTTTCCATATAAACAAGGTCTAAAATCATGTTTGGATTGCACTCTGTTAAACGTAACTGTTCAAACTAGATGAGATAGGGACACTATGGACAATTTTCAGCTATTAAACTACAGAAATAACCACTTTTCCATATAAACAAGGTCTAAAATCATGTTTGGATTGCACTCTGGATACAATCTGTTAAACGGAACTGTTCAAACTAGATGATAAGGGACACTATGGACAATTTGCAGCAATTTGCAGCAATTAAACTACAGAAATAACCACTTTTCCATATAAACAAGGTCTAAAATCATGTTTGGATTGCACTCTGTACACAATCTGTTAAACTGAACTGTTCAAACTAGATGATAAGGGACACTATGGACAATTTTCAGCAATTTGCAGCAAACAAACTACAGAAATAACCACTTTTCCATATAAACAAGGTCTAAAATCATGTTTGGATTGCACTCTGGATACAATCTGTTAAACGGAACTGTTCAAACTAGATGATAAGGGACACTATGGACAATTTTCAGCAATTTGCAGCAATTAAACTACAGAAATAACCACTTTTCCATATAAACAAGGTCTAAAATCATGTTTGGATTGCACTCTGTTAAAAGTAACTGTTCAAACTAGATGAGATAGGGACACTATGGACAATTTTCAGCAATTAAACTACAGAAATAACCACTTTTCCATATAAACAAGGTCTAAAATCATGTTTGGATTGCACTCTGTCAAACGTAACTGTTCAAACTAGATGAGATAGGGACACTATGGACCATTTTCAGCAATTAAACTACAGAAATAACCACTTTTCCATATAAACAAGGTCTAAAATCATGTTTGGATTGCACTCTGGATACAATCTGTTAAACGTAACTGTTCAAACTAGATGACATAGGGACACTATGGACAATTTTCAGCAATTTGCAGCAATTAAACTACAGAAATAACCACTTTTCCATATAAACAAGGTCTAAAATCATGTTTGGATTGCACTCTGACGTAGAAGTCCGTCACTGGCCGCGGGCAGCATTTGGTTCTTTAACGCACACTCCTCCCTGCGCCTCCCTGCGCCTTTCATCACTCCTCCCTGCGCCATTATACCATAAGTTAACAATGTGGGTCGACACACAAATTAACTTCTGTCTTGGTGCAGGCATTTCACACTTGTCAATGTTCATATTTGAGAGATACAATAATTATTATACTTATCAATGTTGTGGATGAGCGCATTGTTTGTTTGTTCTGTTCCTCTCTCTCCATCTCTGTAGCTTCCGGGTGTGCTGGAAAAGGACCCGAGCTAAGGGAATTGGGTTGGCTTTATAGTGCCTGTCCCAAATGGCTCATTAATGCATATGGGCATATTGAAAGATATTGTCAGTAATGTTGTAAATGTTATGTTGTGATATTGTTTAAAACCGTGTTGCAATGTATATCCTTTAGTATGTTTAGTTCATGGAAAATGTAGGTTTGTATTGTTAATTGATTAATTAATTAGGGTTAATTGTTCTGAGGGGAGGGGCTAGCCCTACAAAAGGAGCCTCTCTCCAGTCTCTAAGGAGGCATTTTTTGGATTGAGCTGTGGATGGGGCAGCATTGTTTTTAAGCTGTCCCATAAGGTAGACGTTGATGGCAGTACTGTTGTTTTTTGTTCCGGAATCACTTGTAAATAAACACCTTTGCACAGAAGAACTTTTGCGGCTCCGCCATCTTTTTATTTTGATAGAGGTTAGGTTATCCAGTTTAGCCTTCTGGCCTACTCTACGTGACACACTCTGTTAAACGTAACTGTTCAAACTAGATGATAGGGACACTATGGACAATTTTCAGCAATTTGCAGCAATTAAACTACAGAAATAATCACTTTTCCATATAAACAAGGTCTAAAATCATGTTTGGATTGCACTCTGGATACAATCTGTTAAACGGAACTGTTCAAACTAGATAGGGACACTATGGACAATTTTCAGCAATTTGCAGCAATTAAACTACAGAAATAACCACTTTTCCATATAAACAAGGTCTAAAATCATGTTTGGATTGCACTCTGTTAAACGTAACTGTTCAAACTAGATGATAGGGACACTATGGACAATTTTCAGCAATTTGCAGCAATTAAACTACAGAAATAACCACTTTTCCATATAAACAAGGTCTAAAATCATGTTTGGATTGCACTCTGGATACAATCTGTTAAACGTAACTGTTCAAACTAGATGAGATAGGGACACTATGGACAATTTTCAGCAATTTGCAGCAATTAAACTACAGAAATAACCACTTTTCCATATAAACAAGGTCTAAAATCATGTTTGGATTGCACTCTGTTAAACGTAACTGTTCAAACTAGATGAGATAGGGACACTATGGACAATTTTCAGCTATTAAACTACAGAAATAACCACTTTTCCATATAAACAAGGTCTAAAATCATGTTTGGATTGCACTCTGGATACAATCTGTTAAACGTAACTGTTCAAACTAGATGAGATAGGGACACTATGGACAATTTTCAGCAATTTGCAGCAATTAAACTACAGAAATAACCACTTTTCCATATAAACAAGGTCTAAAATCATGTTTGGATTGCACTCTGTTAAAAGTAACTGTTCAAACTAGATGAGATAGGGACACTATGGACAATTTTCAGCTATTAAACTACAGAAATAACCACTTTTCCATATAAACAAGGTCTAAAATCATGTTTGGATTGCACTCTGTTAAACGTAACTGTTCAAACTAGATGAGATAGGGACACTATGGACAATTTTCAGCTATTAAACTACAGAAATAACCACTTTTCCATATAAACAAGGTCTAAAATCATGTTTGGATTGCACTCTGGATACAATCTGTTAAACGGAACTGTTCAAACTAGATGATAAGGGACACTATGGACAATTTTCAGCAATTTGCAGCAATTAAACTACAGAAATAACCACTTTTCCATATAAACAAGGTCTAAAATCATGTTTGGATTGCACTCTGTACACAATCTGTTAAACTGAACTGTTCAAACTAGATGATAAGGGACACTATGGACAATTTTCAGCAATTTGCAGCAAACAAACTACAGAAATAACCACTTTTCCATATAAACAAGGTCTAAAATCATGTTTGGATTGCACTCTGGATACAATCTGTTAAACTGAACTGTTCAAACTAGATGATAAGGGACACTATGGACAATTTTCAGCAATTTGCAGCAATTAAACTACAGAAATAACCACTTTTCCATATAAACAAGGTCTAAAATCATGTTTGGATTGCACTCTGTTAAAAGTAACTGTTCAAACTAGATGAGATAGGGACACTATGGACAATTTTCAGCAATTAAACTACAGAAATAACCACTTTTCCATATAAACAAGGTCTAAAATCATGTTTGGATTGCACTCTGGATACAATCTGTCAAACGTAACTGTTCAAACTAGATGAGATAGGGACACTATGGACCATTTTCAGCAATTAAACTACAGAAATAACCACTTTTCCATATAAACAAGGTCTAAAATCATGTTTGGATTGCACTCTGGATACAATCTGTTAAACGTAACTGTTCAAACTAGATGACATAGGGACACTATGGACAATTTTCAGCAATTTGCAGCAATTAAACTACAGAAATAACCACTTTTCCATATAAACAAGGTCTAAAATCATGTTTGGATTGCACTCTGACGTAGAAGTCCGTCACTGGCCGCGGGCAGCATTTGGTTCTTTAACGCACACTCCTCCCTGCGCCTCCCTGCGCCTTTCATCACTCCTCCCTGCGCCATTATACCATAAGTTAACAATGTGGGTCGACACACAAATTAACTTCTGTCTTGGTGCAGGCATTTCACACTTGTCAATGTTCATATTTGAGAGATACAATAATTATTATACTTATCAATGTTGTGGATGAGCGCATTGTTTGTTTGTTCTGTTCCTCTCTCTCCATCTCTGTAGCTTCCGGGTGTGCTGGAAAAGGACCCGAGCTAAGGGAATTGGGTTGGCTTTATAGTGCCTGTCCCAAATGGCTCATTAATGCATATGGGCATATTGAAAGATATTGTCAGTAATGTTGTAAATGTTATGTTGTGATATTGTTTAAAACCGTGTTGCAATGTATATCCTTTAGTATGTTTAGTTCATGGAAAATGTAGGTTTGTATTGTTAATTGATTAATTAATTAGGGTTAATTGTTCTGAGGGGAGGGGCTAGCCCTACAAAAGGAGCCTCTCTCCAGTCTCTAAGGAGGCATTTTTTGGATTGAGCTGTGGATGGGGCAGCATTGTTTTTAAGCTGTCCCATAAGGTAGACGTTGATGGCAGTACTGTTGTTTTTTGTTCCGGAATCACTTGTAAATAAACACCTTTGCACAGAAGAACTTTTGCGGCTCCGCCATCTTTTTATTTTGATAGAGGTTAGGTTATCCAGTTTAGCCTTCTGGCCTACTCTACGTGACACACTCTGTTAAACGGAACTGTTCAAACTAGATGATAGGGACACTATGGACAATTTTCAGCAATTTGCAGCAATTAAACTACAGAAATAATCACTTTTCCATATAAACAAGGTCTAAAATCATGTTTGGATTGCACTCTGGATACAATCTGTTAAACGGAACTGTTCAAACTAGATGAGATAGGGACACTATGGACAGTTTTCAGCAATTTGCAGCAATTAAACTACAGAAATAACCACTTTTCCATATAAACAAGGTCTAAAATCATGTTTGGATTGCACTCTGTTAAACGTAACTGTTCAAACTAGATGATATGGACACTATGGACAATTTTCAGCAATTTGCAGCAATTAAACTACAGAAATAACCACTTTTCCATATAAACAAGGTCTAAAATCATGTTTGGATTGCACTCTGGATACAATCTGTTAAACGTAACTGTTCAAACTAGATGAGATAGGGACACTATGGACAATTTTCAGCAATTTGCAGCAATTAAACTACAGAAATAACCACTTTTCCATATAAACAAGGTCTAAAATCATGTTTGGATTGCACTCTGTTAAACGTAACTGTTCAAACTAGATGAGATAGGGACACTATGGACAATTTTCAGCTATTAAACTACAGAAATAACCACTTTTCCATATAAACAAGGTCTAAAATCATGTTTGGATTGCACTCTGGATACAATCTGTTAAACGGAACTGTTCAAACTAGATGATAAGGGACACTATGGACAATTTTCAGGAATTTGCAGCAATTAAACTACAGAAATAACCACTTTTCCATATAAACAAGGTCTAAAATCATGTTTGGATTGCACTCTGTACACAATCTGTTAAACTGAACTGTTCAAACTAGATGATAAGGGACACTATGGACAATTTTCAGCAATTTGCAGCAAACAAACTACAGAAATAACCACTTTTCCATATAAACAAGGTCTAAAATCATGTTTGGATTGCACTCTGGATACTATCTGTTAAACGGAACTGTTCAGACTAGATGATAAGGGACACTATGGACAATTTTCAGCAATTTGCAGCAATTAAACTACAGAAATAACCACTTTTCCATATAAACAAGGTCTAAAATCATGTTTGGATTGCACTCTGTTAAAAGTAACTGTTCAAACTAGATGAGATAGGGACACTATGGACAATTTTCAGCAATTAAACTACAGAAATAACCACTTTTCCATATAAACAAGGTCTAAAATCATGTTTGGATTGCACTCTGGATACAATCTGTCAAACGTAACTGTTCAAACTAGATGAGATAGGGACACTATGGACCATTTTCAGCAATTAAACTACAGAAATAACCACTTTTCCATATAAACAAGGTCTAAAATCATGTTTGGATTGCACTCTGGATACAATCTGTTAAACGTAACTGTTCAAACTAGATGACATAGGGACACTATGGACAATTTTCAGCAATTTGCAGCAATTAAACTACAGAAATAACCACTTTTCCATATAAACAAGGTCTAAAATCATGTTTGGATTGCACTCTGTTAAACATAACTGTTCAAACTAGATGATAGGGACACTATGGACAATTTGCAGCAATTAAACTACAGAAATAACCACTTTTCCATATAAACAAGGTCTAAAATCATGTTTGGATTGCACTCTGGATACAATCTGTTAAACGGAACTGTTCAAACTAGATGATAAGGGACACTATGGACAATTTTCAGCAATTTGCAGCAATTAAACTACAGAAATAACCACTTTTCCATATAAACAAGGTCTAAAATCATGTTTGGATTGCACTCTGTTAAAAGTAACTGTTCAAACTAGATGAGATAGGGACACTATGGACAATTTTCAGCAATTAAACTACAGAAATAACCACTTTTCCATATAAACAAGGTCTAAAATCATGTTTGGATTGCACTCTGTACACAATCTGTTAAACTGAACTGTTCAAACTAGATGATAAGGGACACTATGGACAATTTTCAGCAATTTGCAGCAAACAAACTACAGAAATAACCACTTTTCCATATAAACAAGGTCTAAAATCATGTTTGGATTGCACTCTGGATACAATCTGTTAAACGGAACTGTTCAAACTAGATGATAAGGGACACTATGGACAATTTTCAGCAATTTGCAGCAATTAAACTACAGAAATAACCACTTTTCCATATAAACAAGGTCTAAAATCATGTTTGGATTGCACTCTGTTAAAAGTAACTGTTCAAACTAGATGAGATAGGGACACTATGGACAATTTTCAGCAATTAAACTACAGAAATAACCACTTTTCCATATAAACAAGGTCTAAAATCATGTTTGGATTGCACTCTGGATACAATCTGTCAAACGTAACTGTTCAAACTAGATGAGATAGGGACACTATGGACCATTTTCAGCAATTAAACTACAGAAATAACCACTTTTCCATATAAACAAGGTCTAAAATCATGTTTGGATTGCACTCTGGATACAATCTGTTAAACGTAACTGTTCAAACTAGATGACATAGGGACACTATGGACAATTTTCAGCAATTTGCAGCAATTAAACTACAGAAATAACCACTTTTCCATATAAACAAGGTCTAAAATCATGTTTGGATTGCACTCTGACGTAGAAGTCCGTCACTGGCCGCGGGCAGCATTTGGTTCTTTAACGCACACACATATTCATCACTCCTCCCTGCGCCATTATACCATAAGTTAACAATGTGGGTCGACACACAAATTAACTTCTGTCTTGGTGCAGGCATTTCACACTTGTCAATGTTCATATTTGAGAGATACAATAATTATTATACTTATCAATGTTGTGGATGAGCGCATTGTTTGTTTGTTCTGTTCCTCTCTCTCCATCTCTGTAGCTTCCGGGTGTGCTGGAAAAGGACCCGAGCTAAGGGAATTGGGTTGGCTTTATAGTGCCTGTCCCAAATGGCTCATTAATGCATATGGGCATATTGAAAGATATTGTCAGTAGTGATGTAATGTTGTAAATGTTATGTTGTGATATTGTTTAAAACCGTGTTGCAATGTATATCCTTTAGTATGTTTAGTTCATGGAAAATGTAGGTTTGTATTGTTAATTGATTAATTAATTAGGGTTAATTGTTCTGAGGGGAGGGGCTAGCCCTACAAAAGGAGCCTCTCTCCAGTCTCTAAGGAGGCATTTTTTGGATTGAGCTGTGGATGGGGCAGCATTGTTTTTAAGCTGTCCCATAAGGTAGACGTTGATGGCAGTACTGTTGTTTTTTGTTCCGGAATCACTTGTAAATAAACACCTTTGCACAGAAGAACTTTTGCGGCTCCGCCATCTTTTTATTTTGATAGAGGTTAGGTTATCCAGTTTAGCCTTCTGGCCTACTCTACGTGACACACTCTGTTAAACGTAACTGTTCAAACTAGATGATAGGGACACTATGGACAATTTTCAGCAATTTGCAGCAATTAAACTACAGAAATAATCACTTTTCCATATAAACAAGGTCTAAAATCATGTTTGGATTGCACTCTGGATACAATCTGTTAAACGTAACTGTTCAAACTAGATAGGGACACTATGGACAATTTTCAGCAATTTGCAGCAATTAAACTACAGAAATAACCACTTTTCCATATAAACAAGGTCTAAAATCATGTTTGGATTGCACTCTGTTAAACGTAACTGTTCAAACTAGATGATAGGGACACTATGGACAATTTTCAGCAATTTGCAGCAATTAAACTACAGAAATAACCACTTTTCCATATAAACAAGGTCTAAAATCATGTTTGGATTGCACTCTAGATACAATCTGTTAAACGTAACTGTTCAAACTAGATGAGATAGGGACACTATGGACAATTTTCAGCAATTTGCAGCAATTAAACTACAGAAATAACCACTTTTCCATATAAACAAGGTCTAAAATCATGTTTGGATTGCACTCTGTTAAACGTAACTGTTCAAACTAGATGAGATAGGGACACTATGGACAATTTTCAGCTATTAAACTACAGAAATAACCACTTTTCCATATAAACAAGGTCTAAAATCATGTTTGGATTGCACTCTGGATACAATCTGTTAAACGGAACTGTTCAAACTAGATGATAAGGGACACTATGGACAATTTTCAGCAATTTGCAGCAATTAAACTACAGAAATAACCACTTTTCCATATAAACAAGGTCTAAAATCATGTTTGGATTGCACTCTGTTAAACGTAACTGTTCAAACTAGATGATAGGGACACTATGGACAATTTTCAGCAATTTGCAGCAATTAAACTACAGAAATAACCACTTTTCCATATAAACAAGGTCTAAAATCATGTTTGGATTGCACTCTGGATACAATCTGTTAAACGTAACTGTTCAAACTAGATGAGATAGGGACACTATGGACAATTTTCAGCAATTTGCAGCAATTAAACTACAGAAATAACCACTTTTCCATATAAACAAGGTCTAAAATCATGTTTGGATTGCACTCTGTTAAACGTAACTGTTCAAACTAGATGAGATAGGGACACTATGGACAATTTTCAGCTATTAAACTACAGAAATAACCACTTTTCCATATAAACAAGGTCTAAAATCATGTTTGGATTGCACTCTGGATACAATCTGTTAAACGGAACTGTTCAAACTAGATGATAAGGGACACTATGGACAATTTTCAGCAATTTGCAGCAATTAAACTACAGAAATAACCACTTTTCCATATAAACAAGGTCTAAAATCATGTTTGGATTGCACTCTGTACACAATCTGTTAAACTGAACTGTTCAAACTAGATGATAAGGGACACTATGGACAATTTTCAGCAATTTGCAGCAAACAAACTACAGAAATAACCACTTTTCCATATAAACAAGGTCTAAAATCATGTTTGGATTGCACTCTGGATACAATCTGTTAAACGGAACTGTTCAAACTAGATGATAAGGGACACTATGGACAATTTTCAGCAATTTGCAGCAATTAAACTACAGAAATAACCACTTTTCCATATAAACAAGGTCTAAAATCATGTTTGGATTGCACTCTGTTAAAAGTAACTGTTCAAACTAGATGAGATAGGGACACTATGGACAATTTTCAGCAATTAAACTACAGAAATAACCACTTTTCCATATAAACAAGGTCTAAAATCATGTTTGGATTGCACTCTGTACACAATCTGTTAAACTGAACTGTTCAAACTAGATGATAAGGGACACTATGGACAATTTTCAGCAATTTGCAGCAAACAAACTACAGAAATAACCACTTTTCCATATAAACAAGGTCTAAAATCATGTTTGGATTGCACTCTGGATACAATCTGTTAAACGGAACTGTTCAAACTAGATGAGATAGGGACACTATGGACAATTTTCAGCAATTAAACTACAGAAATAACCACTTTTCCATATAAACAAGGTCTAAAATCATGTTTGGATTGCACTCTGGATACAATCTGTTAAACGGAACTGTTCAAACTAGATGATAAGGGACACTATGGACAATTTTCAGCAATTTGCAGCAATGAAATAACCACTTTTCCATATAAACAAGGTCTAAAATCATGTTTGGATTGCACTCTGTTAAAAGTAACTGTTCAAACTAGATGAGATAGGGACACTATGGACAATATTCAGCAATTAAACTACAGAAATAACCACTTTTCCATATAAACAAGGTCTAAAATCATGTTTGGATTGCACTCTGTTAAACGTAACTGTTCAAACTAGATGATATGGACACTATGGACAATTTTCAGCAATTTGCAGCAATTAAACTACAGAAATCACCACTTTTCCATATAAACAAGGTCTAAAATCATGTTTGGATTGCACTCTGGATACAATCTGTTAAACGTAACTGTTCAAACTAGATGAGATAGGGACACTATGGACAATTTTCAGCAATTTGCAGCAATTAAACTACAGAAATAACCACTTTTCCATATAAACAAGGTCTAAAATCATGTTTGGATTGCACTCTGGATACAATCTGTTAAACGTAACTGTTCAAACTAGATGAGATAGGGACACTATGGACAATTTTCAGCAATTTGCAGCAATTAAACTACAGAAATAACCACTTTTCCATATAAACAAGGTCTAAAATCATGTTTGGATTGCACTCTGTTAAACGTAACTGTTCAAACTAGATGAGATAGGGACACTATGGACAATTTTCAGCTATTAAACTACAGAAATAACCACTTTTCCATATAAACAAGGTCTAAAATCATGTTTGGATTGCACTCTGGATACAATCTGTTAAACGGAACTGTTCAAACTAGATGATAAGGGACACTATGGACAATTTTCAGCAATTTGCAGCAATTAAACTACAGAAATAACCACTTTTCCATATAAACAAGGTCTAAAATCATGTTTGGATTGCACTCTGTACACAATCTGTTAAACTGAACTGTTCAAACTAGATGATAAGGGACACTATGGACAATTTTCAGCAATTTGCAGCAAACAAACTACAGAAATAACCACTTTTCCATATAAACAAGGTCTAAAATCATGTTTGGATTGCACTCTGGATACAATCTGTTAAACGGAACTGTTCAAACTAGATGATAAGGGACACTATGGACAATTTTCAGCAATTTGCAGCAATTAAACTACAGAAATAACCACTTTTCCATATAAACAAGGTCTAAAATCATGTTTGGATTGCACTCTGTTAAAAGTAACTGTTCAAACTAGATGAGATAGGGACACTATGGACAATTTTCAGCAATTAAACTACAGAAATAACCACTTTTCCATATAAACAAGGTCTAAAATCATGTTTGGATTGCACTCTGTACACAATCTGTTAAACTGAACTGTTCAAACTAGATGATAAGGGACACTATGGACAATTTTCAGCAATTTGCAGCAAACAAACTACAGAAATAACCACTTTTCCATATAAACAAGGTCTAAAATCATGTTTGGATTGCACTCTGGATACAATCTGTTAAACGGAACTGTTCAAACTAGATGAGATAGGGACACTATGGACAATTTTCAGCAATTAAACTACAGAAATAACCACTTTTCCATATAAACAAGGTCTAAAATCATGTTTGGATTGCACTCTGGATACAATCTGTTAAACGGAACTGTTCAAACTAGATGATAAGGGACACTATGGACAATTTTCAGCAATTTGCAGCAATGAAATAACCACTTTTCCATATAAACAAGGTCTAAAATCATGTTTGGATTGCACTCTGTTAAAAGTAACTGTTCAAACTAGATGAGATAGGGACACTATGGACAATATTCAGCAATTAAACTACAGAAATAACCACTTTTCCATATAAACAAGGTCTAAAATCATGTTTGGATTGCACTCTGTTAAACGTAACTGTTCAAACTAGATGATATGGACACTATGGACAATTTTCAGCAATTTGCAGCAATTAAACTACAGAAATCACCACTTTTCCATATAAACAAGGTCTAAAATCATGTTTGGATTGCACTCTGGATACAATCTGTTAAACGTAACTGTTCAAACTAGATGAGATAGGGACACTATGGACAATTTTCAGCAATTTGCAGCAATTAAACTACAGAAATAACCACTTTTCCATATAAACAAGGTCTAAAATCATGTTTGGATTGCACTCTGTTAAACGTAACTGTTCAAACTAGATGAGATAGGGACACTATGGACAATTTTCAGCTATTAAACTACAGAAATAACCACTTTTCCATATAAACAAGGTCTAAAATCATGTTTGGATTGCACTCTGGATACAATCTGTTAAACGGAACTGTTCAAACTAGATGATAAGGGACACTATGGACAATTTTCAGCAATTTGCAGCAATTAAACTACAGAAATAACCACTTTTCCATATAAACAAGGTCTAAAATCATGTTTGGATTGCACTCTGTTAAAAGTAACTGTTCAAACTAGATGAGATAGGGACACTATGGACAATTTTCAGCAATTAAACTACAGAAATAACCACTTTTCCATATAAACAAGGTCTAAAATCATGTTTGGATTGCACTCTGGATACAATCTGTTAAACGGAACTGTTCAAACTAGATGATAAGGGACACTATGGACAATTTTCAGCAATTTGCAGCAATTAAACTACAGAAATAACCACTTTTCCATATAAACAAGGTCTAAAATCATGTTTGGATTGCACTCTGTTAAAAGTAACTGTTCAAACTAGATGAGATAGGGACACTATGGACAATTTTCAGCAATTAAACTACAGAAATAACCACTTTTCCATATAAACAAGGTCTAAAATCATGTTTGGATTGCACTCTGGATACAATCTGTCAAACGTAACTGTTCAAACTAGATGAGATAGGGACACTATGGACCATTTTCAGCAATTAAACTACAGAAATAACCACTTTTCCATATAAACAAGGTCTAAAATCATGTTTGGATTGCACTCTGGATACAATCTGTTAAACGTAACTGTTCAAACTAGATGACATAGGGACACTATGGACAATTTTCAGCAATTTGCAGCAATTAAACTACAGAAATAACCACTTTTCCATATAAACAAGGTCTAAAATCATGTTTGGATTGCACTCTGACGTAGAAGTCCGTCACTGGCCGCGGGCAGCATTTGGTTCTTTAACGCACACACATATTCATCACTCCTCCCTGCGCCATTATACCATAAGTTAACAATGTGGGTCGACACACAAATTAACTTCTGTCTTGGTGCAGGCATTTCACACTTGTCAATGTTCATATTTGAGAGATACAATAATTATTATACTTATCAATGTTGTGGATGAGCGCATTGTTTGTTTGTTCTGTTCCTCTCTCTCCATCTCTGTAGCTTCCGGGTGTGCTGGAAAAGGACCCGAGCTAAGGGAATTGGGTTGGCTTTATAGTGCCTGTCCCAAATGGCTCATTAATGCATATGGGCATATTGAAAGATATTGTCAGTAGTGATGTAATGTTGTAAATGTTATGTTGTGATATTGTTTAAAACCGTGTTGCAATGTATATCCTTTAGTATGTTTAGTTCATGGAAAATGTAGGTTTGTATTGTTAATTGATTAATTAATTAGGGTTAATTGTTCTGAGGGGAGGGGCTAGCCCTACAAAAGGAGCCTCTCTCCAGTCTCTAAGGAGGCATTTTTTGGATTGAGCTGTGGATGGGGCAGCATTGTTTTTAAGCTGTCCCATAAGGTAGACGTTGATGGCAGTACTGTTGTTTTTTGTTCCGGAATCACTTGTAAATAAACACCTTTGCACAGAAGAACTTTTGCGGCTCCGCCATCTTTTTATTTTGATAGAGGTTAGGTTATCCAGTTTAGCCTTCTGGCCTACTCTACGTGACACACTCTGTTAAACGTAACTGTTCAAACTAGATGATAGGGACACTATGGACAATTTTCAGCAATTTGCAGCAATTAAACTACAGAAATAATCACTTTTCCATATAAACAAGGTCTAAAATCATGTTTGGATTGCACTCTGGATACAATCTGTTAAACGTAACTGTTCAAACTAGATAGGGACACTATGGACAATTTTCAGCAATTTGCAGCAATTAAACTACAGAAATAACCACTTTTCCATATAAACAAGGTCTAAAATCATGTTTGGATTGCACTCTGTTAAACGTAACTGTTCAAACTAGATGATAGGGACACTATGGACAATTTTCAGCAATTTGCAGCAATTAAACTACAGAAATAACCACTTTTCCATATAAACAAGGTCTAAAATCATGTTTGGATTGCACTCTGGATACAATCTGTTAAACGTAACTGTTCAAACTAGATGAGATAGGGACACTATGGACAATTTTCAGCAATTTGCAGCAATTAAACTACAGAAATAACCACTTTTCCATATAAACAAGGTCTAAAATCATGTTTGGATTGCACTCTGTTAAACGTAACTGTTCAAACTAGATGAGATAGGGACACTATGGACAATTTTCAGCTATTAAACTACAGAAATAACCACTTTTCCATATAAACAAGGTCTAAAATCATGTTTGGATTGCACTCTGGATACAATCTGTTAAACGGAACTGTTCAAACTAGATGATAAGGGACACTATGGACAATTTTCAGCAATTTGCAGCAATTAAACTACAGAAATAACCACTTTTCCATATAAACAAGGTCTAAAATCATGTTTGGATTGCACTCTGTTAAACGTAACTGTTCAAACTAGATGATAGGGACACTATGGACAATTTTCAGCAATTTGCAGCAATTAAACTACAGAAATAACCACTTTTCCATATAAACAAGGTCTAAAATCATGTTTGGATTGCACTCTGTACACAATCTGTTAAACTGAACTGTTCAAACTAGATGATAAGGGACACTATGGACAATTTTCAGCAATTTGCAGCAAACAAACTACAGAAATAACCACTTTTCCATATAAACAAGGTCTAAAATCATGTTTGGATTGCACTCTGGATACAATCTGTTAAACGGAACTGTTCAAACTAGATGAGATAGGGACACTATGGACAATTTTCAGCAATTAAACTACAGAAATAACCACTTTTCCATATAAACAAGGTCTAAAATCATGTTTGGATTGCACTCTGGATACAATCTGTCAAACGTAACTGTTCAAACTAGATGAGATAGGGACACTATGGACCATTTTCAGCAATTAAACTACAGAAATAACCACTTTTCCATATAAACAAGGTCTAAAATCATGTTTGGATTGCACTCTGGATACAATCTGTTAAACGTAACTGTTCAATCTAGATGACATAGGGACACTATGGACAATTTTCAGCAATTTGCAGCAATTAAACTACAGAAATAACCACTTTTCCATATAAACAAGGTCTAAAATCATGTTTGGATTGCACTCTGTTAAACGTAACTGTTCAAACTAGATGAGATAGGGACACTATGGACAATTTTCAGCTATTAAACTACAGAAATAACCACTTTTCCATATAAACAAGGTCTAAAATCATGTTTGGATTGCACTCTGGATACAATCTGTTAAACGGAACTGTTCAAACTAGATGATAAGGGACACTATGGACAATTTTCAGCAATTTGCAGCAATTAAACTACAGAAATAACCACTTTTCCATATAAACAAGGTCTAAAATCATGTTTGGATTGCACTCTGTACACAATCTGTTAAACGGAACTGTTCAAACTAGATGATAAGGGACACTATGGACAATTTTCAGCAATTTGCAGCAATTAAACTACAGAAATAACCACTTTTCCATATAAACAAGGTCTAAAATCATGTTTGGATTGCACTCTGTACACAATCTGTTAAACTGAACTGTTCAAACTAGATGATAAGGGACACTATGGACAATTTTCAGCAATTTGCAGCAATTAAACTACAGAAATAACCACTTTTCCATATAAACAAGGTCTAAAATCATGTTTGGATTGCACTCTGTTAAAAGTAACTGTTCAAACTAGATGAGATAGGGACACTATGGACAATTTTCAGCAATTAAACTACAGAAATAACCACTTTTCCATATAAACAAGGTCTAAAATCATGTTTGGATTGCACTCTGTTAAAAGTAACTGTTCAAACTAGATGAGATAGGGACACTATAGACAATTTTCAGCAATTAAACTACAGAAATAACCACTTTTCCATATAAACAAGGTCTAAAATCATGTTTGGATTGCACTCTGTACACAATCTGTTAAACTGAACTGTTCAAACTAGATGATAAGGGACACTATGGACAATTTTCAGCAATTTGCAGCAAACAAACTACAGAAATAACCACTTTTCCATATAAACAAGGTCTAAAATCATGTTTGGATTGCACTCTGGATACAATCTGTTAAACGGAACTGTTCAAACTAGATGAGATAGGGACACTATGGACAATTTTCAGCAATTAAACTACAGAAATAACCACTTTTCCATATAAACAAGGTCTAAAATCATGTTTGGATTGCACTCTGGATACAATCTGTCAAACGTAACTGTTCAAACTAGATGAGATAGGGACACTATGGACCATTTTCAGCAATTAAACTACAGAAATAACCACTTTTCCATATAAACAAGGTCTAAAATCATGTTTGGATTGCACTCTGGATACAATCTGTTAAACGTAACTGTTCAATCTAGATGACATAGGGACACTATGGACAATTTTCAGCAATTTGCAGCAATTAAACTACAGAAATAACCACTTTTCCATATAAACAAGGTCTAAAATCATGTTTGGATTGCACTCTGGATACAATCTGTTAAACGTAACTGTTCAAACTAGATGAGATAGGGACACTATGGACAATTTTCAGCAATTTGCAGCAATTAAACTACAGAAATAACCACTTTTCCATATAAACAAGGTCTAAAATCATGTTTGGATTGCACTCTGTTAAACGTAACTGTTCAAACTAGATGAGATAGGGACACTATGGACAATTTTCAGCTATTAAACTACAGAAATAACCACTTTTCCATATAAACAAGGTCTAAAATCATGTTTGGATTGCACTCTGGATACAATCTGTTAAACGGAACTGTTCAAACTAGATGATAAGGGACACTATGGACAATTTTCAGCAATTTGCAGCAATTAAACTACAGAAATAACCACTTTTCCATATAAACAAGGTCTAAAATCATGTTTGGATTGCACTGTACACAATCTGTTAAACTGAACTGTTCAAACTAGATGATAAGGGACACTATGGACAATTTTCAGCAATTTGCAGCAAACAAACTACAGAAATAACCACTTTTCCATATAAACAAGGTCTAAAATCATGTTTGGATTGCACTCTGGATACAATCTGTTAAACGGAACTGTTCAAACTAGATGATAAGGGACACTATGGACAATTTTCAGCAATTTGCAGCAATTAAACTACAGAAATAACCACTTTTCCATATAAACAAGGTCTAAAATCATGTTTGGATTGCACTCTGTTAAAAGTAACTGTTCAAACTAGATGAGATAGGGACACTATGGACAATTTTCAGCAATTAAACTACAGAAATAACCACTTTTCCATATAAACAAGGTCTAAAATCATGTTTGGATTGCACTCTGTACACAATCTGTTAAACTGAACTGTTCAAACTAGATGATAAGGGACACTATGGACAATTTTCAGCAATTTGCAGCAAACAAACTACAGAAATAACCACTTTTCCATATAAACAAGGTCTAAAATCATGTTTGGATTGCACTCTGGATACAATCTGTTAAACGGAACTGTTCAAACTAGATGAGATAGGGACACTATGGACAATTTTCAGCAATTAAACTACAGAAATAACCACTTTTCCATATAAACAAGGTCTAAAATCATGTTTGGATTGCACTCTGGATACAATCTGTCAAACGTAACTGTTCAAACTAGATGAGATAGGGACACTATGGACCATTTTCAGCAATTAAACTACAGAAATAACCACTTTTCCATATAAACAAGGTCTAAAATCATGTTTGGATTGCACTCTGGATACAATCTGTTAAACGTAACTGTTCAATCTAGATGACATAGGGACACTATGGACAATTTTCAGCAATTTGCAGCAATTAAACTACAGAAATAACCACTTTTCCATATAAACAAGGTCTAAAATCATGTTTGGATTGCACTCTGGATACAATCTGTTAAACGTAACTGTTCAAACTAGATGAGATAGGGACACTATGGACAATTTTCAGCAATTTGCAGCAATTAAACTACAGAAATAACCACTTTTCCATATAAACAAGGTCTAAAATCATGTTTGGATTGCACTCTGTTAAACGTAACTGTTCAAACTAGATGAGATAGGGACACTATGGACAATTTTCAGCTATTAAACTACAGAAATAACCACTTTTCCATATAAACAAGGTCTAAAATCATGTTTGGATTGCACTCTGTTAAAAGTAACTGTTCAAACTAGATGAGATAGGGACACTATGGACAATTTTCAGCAATTAAACTACAGAAATAACCACTTTTCCATATAAACAAGGTCTAAAATCATGTTTGGATTGCACTCTGGATACAATCTGTTAAACGGAACTGTTCAAACTAGATGAGATAGGGACACTATGGACAATTTTCAGCAATTTGCAGCAATTAAACTACAGAAATAACCACTTTTCCATATAAACAAGGTCTAAAATCATGTTTGGATTGCACTCTGTACACAATCTGTTAAACTGAACTGTTCAAACTAGATGATAAGGGACACTATGGACAATTTTCAGCAATTTGCAGCAAACAAACTACAGAAATAACCACTTTTCCATATAAACAAGGTCTAAAATCATGTTTGGATTGCACTCTGGATACAATCTGTTAAACGGAACTGTTCAAACTAGATGATAAGGGACACTATGGACAATTTTCAGCAATTTGCAGCAATGAAATAACCACTTTTCCATATAAACAAGGTCTAAAATCATGTTTGGATTGCACTCTGTTAAAAGTAACTGTTCAAACTAGATGAGATAGGGACACTATGGACAATTTTCAGCAATTAAACTACAGAAATAACCACTTTTCCATATAAACAAGGTCTAAAATCATGTTTGGATTGCACTCTGTTAAACGTAACTGTTCAAACTAGATGATATGGACACTATGGACAATTTTCAGCAATTTGCAGCAATTAAACTACAGAAATAACCACTTTTCCATATAAACAAGGTCTAAAATCATGTTTGGATTGCACTCTGGATACAATCTGTTAAACGTAACTGTTCAAACTAGATGAGATAGGGACACTATGGACAATTTTCAGCAATTTGCAGCAATTAAACTACAGAAATAACCACTTTTCCATATAAACAAGGTCTAAAATCATGTTTGGATTGCACTCTGTTAAACGTAACTGTTCAAACTAGATGAGATAGGGACACTATGGACAATTTTCAGCTATTAAACTACAGAAATAACCACTTTTCCATATAAACAAGGTCTAAAATCATGTTTGGATTGCACTCTGTTAAACGTAACTGTTCAAACTAGATGAGATAGGGACACTATGGACAATTTTCAGCTATTAAACTACAGAAATAACCACTTTTCCATATAAACAAGGTCTAAAATCATGTTTGGATTGCACTCTGGATACAATCTGTTAAACGGAACTGTTCAAACTAGATGATAAGGGACACTATGGACAATTTTCAGCAATTTGCAGCAATTAAACTACAGAAATAACCACTTTTCCATATAAACAAGGTCTAAAATCATGTTTGGATTGCACTCTGTACACAATCTGTTAAACTGAACTGTTCAAACTAGATGATAAGGGACACTATGGACAATTTTCAGCAATTTGCAGCAAACAAACTACAGAAATAACCACTTTTCCATATAAACAAGGTCTAAAATCATGTTTGGATTGCACTCTGGATACAATCTGTTAAACGGAACTGTTCAAACTAGATGATAAGGGACACTATGGACAATTTT
Source organism: Oncorhynchus mykiss (assembly GCF_057628025.1). Taxonomy (NCBI): domain Eukaryota; kingdom Metazoa; phylum Chordata; class Actinopteri; order Salmoniformes; family Salmonidae; genus Oncorhynchus; species Oncorhynchus mykiss. The sequence continues at coordinate 45,240,607 of NC_143046.1, forward strand.
CAGCAATTTGCAGCAATTAAACTACAGAAATAACCACTTTTCCATATAAACAAGGTCTAAAATCATGTTTGGATTGCACTCTGTTAAAAGTAACTGTTCAAACTAGATGAGATAGGGACACTATGGACAATTTTCAGCAATTAAACTACAGAAATAACCACTTTTCCATATAAACAAGGTCTAAAATCATGTTTGGATTGCACTCTGGATACAATCTGTCAAACGTAACTGTTCAAACTAGATGAGATAGGGACACTATGGACCATTTTCAGCAATTAAACTACAGAAATAACCACTTTTCCATATAAACAAGGTCTAAAATCATGTTTGGATTGCACTCTGGATACAATCTGTTAAACGTAACTGTTCAAACTAGATGACATAGGGACACTATGGACAATTTTCAGCAATTTGCAGCAATTAAACTACAGAAATAACCACTTTTCCATATAAACAAGGTCTAAAATCATGTTTGGATTGCACTCTGACGTAGAAGTCCGTCACTGGCCGCGGGCAGCATTTGGTTCTTTAACGCACACACATATTCATCACTCCTCCCTGCGCCATTATACCATAAGTTAACAATGTGGGTCGACACACAAATTAACTTCTGTCTTGGTGCAGGCATTTCACACTTGTCAATGTTCATATTTGAGAGATACAATAATTATTATACTTATCAATGTTGTGGATGAGCGCATTGTTTGTTTGTTCTGTTCCTCTCTCTCCATCTCTGTAGCTTCCGGGTGTGCTGGAAAAGGACCCGAGCTAAGGGAATTGGGTTGGCTTTATAGTGCCTGTCCCAAATGGCTCATTAATGCATATGGGCATATTGAAAGATATTGTCAGTAGTGATGTAATGTTGTAAATGTTATGTTGTGATATTGTTTAAAACCGTGTTGCAATGTATATCCTTTAGTATGTTTAGTTCATGGAAAATGTAGGTTTGTATTGTTAATTGATTAATTAATTAGGGTTAATTGTTCTGAGGGGAGGGGCTAGCCCTACAAAAGGAGCCTCTCTCCAGTCTCTAAGGAGGCATTTTTTGGATTGAGCTGTGGATGGGGCAGCATTGTTTTTAAGCTGTCCCATAAGGTAGACGTTGATGGCAGTACTGTTGTTTTTTGTTCCGGAATCACTTGTAAATAAACACCTTTGCACAGAAGAACTTTTGCGGCTCCGCCATCTTTTTATTTTGATAGAGGTTAGGTTATCCAGTTTAGCCTTCTGGCCTACTCTACGTGACACACTCTGTTAAACGGAACTGTTCAAACTAGATGATAGGGACACTATGGACAATTTTCAGCAATTTGCAGCAATTAAACTACAGAAATAATCACTTTTCCATATAAACAAGGTCTAAAATCATGTTTGGATTGCACTCTGGATACAATCTGTTAAACGTAACTGTTCAAACTAGATGAGATAGGGACACTATGGACAGTTTTCAGCAATTTGCAGCAATTAAACTACAGAAATAACCACTTTTCCATATAAACAAGGTCTAAAATCATGTTTGGATTGCACTCTGTTAAACGTAACTGTTCAAACTAGATGATATGGACACTATGGACAATTTTCAGCAATTTGCAGCAATTAAACTACAGAAATAACCACTTTTCCATATAAACAAGGTCTAAAATCATGTTTGGATTGCACTCTGGATACAATCTGTTAAACGTAACTGTTCAAACTAGATGAGATAGGGACACTATGGACAATTTTCAGCAATTAAACTACAGAAATAACCACTTTTCCATATAAACAAGGTCTAAAATCATGTTTGGATTGCACTCTGTTAAACGTAACTGTTCAAACTAGATGAGATAGGGACACTATGGACAATTTTCAGCTATTAAACTACAGAAATAACCACTTTTCCATATAAACAAGGTCTAAAATCATGTTTGGATTGCACTCTGGATACAATCTGTTAAACGGAACTGTTCAAACTAGATGATAAGGGACACTATGGACAATTTTCAGCAATTTGCAGCAATTAAACTACAGAAATAACCACTTTTCCATATAAACAAGGTCTAAAATCATGTTTGGATTGCACTCTGTACACAATCTGTTAAACTGAACTGTTCAAACTAGATGATAAGGGACACTATGGACAATTTTCAGCAATTTGCAGCAAACAAACTACAGAAATAACCACTTTTCCATATAAACAAGGTCTAAAATCATGTTTGGATTGCACTCTGGATACAATCTGTTAAACGGAACTGTTCAAACTAGATGAGATAGGGACACTATGGACAATTTTCAGCAATTTGCAGCAATTAAACTACAGAAATAACCACTTTTCCATATAAACAAGGTCTAAAATCATGTTTGGATTGCACTCTGTTAAAAGTAACTGTTCAAACTAGATGAGATAGGGACACTATGGACAATTTTCAGCAATTAAACTACAGAAATAACCACTTTTCCATATAAACAAGGTCTAAAATCATGTTTGGATTGCACTCTGGATACAATCTGTCAAACGTAACTGTTCAAACTAGATGAGATAGGGACACTATGGACCATTTTCAGCAATTAAACTACAGAAATAACCACTTTTCCATATAAACAAGGTCTAAAATCATGTTTGGATTGCACTCTGGATACAATCTGTTAAACGTAACTGTTCAAACTAGATGACATAGGGACACTATGGACATTTTTCAGCAATTTGCAGCAATTAAACTACAGAAATAACCACTTTTCCATATAAACAAGGTCTAAAATCATGTTTGGATTGCACTCTGGATACAATCTGTTAAACGGAACTGTTCAAACTAGATGAGATAGGGACACTATGGACAATTTTCAGCAATTTGCAGCAATTGAACTACAGAAATAACCACTTTTCCATATAAACAAGGTCTAAAATCATGTTTGGATTGCACTCTGTTAAAAGTAACTGTTCAAACTAGATGAGATAGGGACACTATGGACAATTTTCAGCAATTAAACTACAGAAATAACCACTTTTCCATATAAACAAGGTCTAAAATCATGTTTGGATTGCACTCTGGATACAATCTGTTAAACGTAACTGTTCAAACTAGATAGGGACACTATGGACAATTTTCAGCAATTTGCAGCAATTAAACTACAGAAATAACCACTTTTCCATATAAACAAGGTCTAAAATCATGTTTGGATTGCACTCTGTACAGAATCTGTTAAACTGAACTGTTCAAACTAGATGATAAGGGACACTATGGACAATTTTCAGCAATTTGCAGCAAACAAACTACAGAAATAACCACTTTTCCATATAAACAAGGTCTAAAATCATGTTTGGATTGCACTCTGGATACAATCTGTTAAACGGAACTGTTCAAACTAGATGATAGGGACACTATGGACAATTTTCAGCAATTTGCAGCAATTAAACTACAGAAATAACCACTTTTCCATATAAACAAGGTCTAAAATCATGTTTGGATTGCACTCTGTTAAACGTAACTGTTCAAACTAGATGAGATAGGGACACTATGGACAATTTTCAGCAATTAAACTACAGAAATAACCACTTTTCCATATAAACAAGGTCTAAAATCATGTTTGGATTGCACTCTGGATACAATCTGTTAAACGTAACTGTTCAAACTAGATAGGGACACTATGGACAATTTTCAGCAATTTGCAGCAATTAAACTACAGAAATAACCACTTTTCCATATAAACAAGGACTAAAATCATGTTTGGATTGCAGTCTGTTAAACGTAACTGTTCAAACTAGATGATAGGGACACCATGGACAATTTGCAGCAATTTGCAGCAATTCAGCTACAGAAATAACCACTTTTTCCATATAAACAAGGTCTAAAATCATGTTTGGATTGCACTCTGGATAGAATCTGTTAAACGTAACTGTTCCAATTAGATGAGATAGGGACACTATGGACAATTTTCAGCTATTAAACTACAGAAATAACCACTTTTCCATATAAACAAGGTCTAAAATCATGTTTGGATTGCACTCTGTTAAACGTAACTGTTCAAACTAGATGAGATAGGGACACTATGGACAATTTTCAGCTATTAAACTACAGAAATAACCACTTTTCCATATAAACAAGGTCTAAAATCATGTTTGGATTGCACTCTGGATACAATCTGTTAAACGGAACTGTTCAAACTAGATGATAAGGGACACTATGGACAATTTTCAGCAATTTGCAGCAATTAAACTACAGAAATAACCACTTTTCCATATAAACAAGGTCTAAAATCATGTTTGGATTGCACTCTGTTAAACGGAACTGTTCAAACTAGATGAGATAGGGACACTATGGACAATTTTCAGCAATTAAACTACAGAAATAACCACTTTTCCATATAAACAAGGTCTAAAATCATGTTTGGATTGCACTCTGGATACAATCTGTTAAACGGAACTGTTCAAACTAGATGAGATAGGGACACTATGGACAATTTTCAGCAATTTGCAGCAATTAAACTACAGAAATAACCACTTTTCCATATAAACAAGGTCTAAAATCATGTTTGGATTGCACTCTGTTAAACGTAACTGTTCAAACTAGATGAGATAGGGACACTATGGACAATTTTCAGCAATTTGCAGCAATTAAACTACAGAAATAACCACTTTTCCATATAAACAAGGTCTAAAATCATGTTTGGATTGCACTCTGGATACAATCTGTTAAACGGAACTGTTCAAACTAGATGAGATAGGGACACTATGGACAATTTTCAGCAATTTGCAGCAATTAAACTACAGAAATAACCACTTTTCCATATAAACAAGGTCTAAAATCATGTTTGGATTACACTCTGGATACAATCTGTCAAACGTAACTGTTCAAACTAGATGAGATAGGGACACTATGGACCTTTTTCAGCAATTAAACTACAGAAATAACCACTTTTCCATATAAACAAGGTCTAAAATCATGTTTGGATTGCACTCTGGATACAATCTGTTAAACGGAACTGTTCAAACTAGATGAGATAGGGACACTATGGACAATTTTCAGCAATTAAACTACAGAAATAACCACTTTTCCATATAAACAAGGTCTAAAATCATGTTTGGATTGCACTCTGGATACAATCTGTTAAACGTAACTGTTCAAACTAGATAGGGACACTATGGACAATTTTCAGCAATTTGCAGCAATTGAACTACAGAAATAACCACTTTTCCATATAAACAAGGTCTAAAATCATGTTTGGATTGCACTCTGTTAAAAGTAACTGTTCAAACTAGATGAGATAGGGACACTATGGACAATTTTCAGCAATTAAACTACAGAAATAACCACTTTTCCATATAAACAAGGTCTAAAATCATGTTTGGATTGCACTCTGGATACAATCTGTTAAACGTAACTGTTCAAACTAGATAGGGACACTATGGACAATTTTCAGCAATTTGCAGCAATTAAACTACAGAAATAACCACTTTTCCATATAAACAAGGACTAAAATCATGTTTGGATTGCACTCTGGATAGAATCTGTTAAACGTAACTGTTCCAATTAGATGAGATAGGGACATGGACAATTTGCAGCAATTAAACTACAGAAATAACCACTTTTCCATATAAACAAGGTCTAAAATCATGTTTGGATTGCACTCTGTACACAATCTGTTAAACTGAACTGTTCAAACTAGATGATAAGGGACACTATGGACAATTTTCAGCAATTTGCAGCAAACAAACTACAGAAATAACCACTTTTCCATATAAACAAGGTCTAAAATCATGTTTGGATTGCACTCTGGATACAATCTGTTAAACGGAACTGTTCAAACTAGATGATAGGGACACTATGGACAATTTTCAGCAATTTGCAGCAATTAAACTACAGAAATAACCACTTTTCCATATAAACAAGGTCTAAAATCATGTTTGGATTGCACTCTGTTAAACGTAACTGTTCAAACTAGATGAGATAGGGACACTATGGACAATTTTCAGCAATTAAACTACAGAAATAACCACTTTTCCATATAAACAAGGTCTAAAATCATGTTTGGATTGCACTCTGGATACAATCTGTTAAACGTAACTGTTCAAACTAGATAGGGACACTATGGACAATTTTCAGCAATTTGCAGCAATTAAACTACAGAAATAACCACTTTTCCATATAAACAAGGACTAAAATCATGTTTGGATTGCAGTCTGTTAAACGTAACTGTTCAAACTAGATGATAGGGACACCATGGACAATTTGCAGCAATTTGCAGCAATTCAGCTACAGAAATAACCACTTTTTCCATATAAACAAGGTCTAAAATCATGTTTGGATTGCACTCTGGATAGAATCTGTTAAACGTAACTGTTCCAATTAGATGAGATAGGGACATGGACAATTTGCAGCTATTAAACTACAGAAATAACCACTTTTCCATAATAACAAGGTCTAAGATCATGTTTGGATTGCACTCTGTTAAACGTAACTGTTCAAACTAGATGAGATAGGGACACTATGGACAATTTTCAGCAATTTGCAGCAATTAAACTACAGAAATAACCACTTTTCCATATAAACAAGGTCTAAAATCATGTTTGGATTGCACTCTGTTAAACGTAACTGTTCAAACTAGATGAGATAGGGACACTATGGACAATTTTCAGCTATTAAACTACAGAAATAACCACTTTTCCATATAAACAAGGTCTAAAATCATGTTTGGATTGCACTCTGGATACAATCTGTTAAACGGAACTGTTCAAACTAGATGATAAGGGACACTATGGACAATTTTCAGCAATTTGCAGCAATTAAACTACAGAAATAACCACTTTTCCATATAAACAAGGTCTAAAATCATGTTTGGATTGCACTCTGTTAAACTGAACTGTTCAAACTAGATGAGATAGGGACACTATGGACAATTTTCAGCAATTAAACTACAGAAATAACCACTTTTCCATATAAACAAGGTCTAAAATCATGTTTGGATTGCACTCTGGATACAATCTGTTAAACGGAACTGTTCAAACTAGATGAGATAGGGACACTATGGACAATTTTCAGCAATTTGCAGCAATTAAACTACAGAAATAACCACTTTTCCATATAAACAAGGTCTAAAATCATGTTTGGATTGCACTCTGTTAAACGTAACTGTTCAAACTAGATGAGATAGGGACACTATGGACAATTTTCAGCAATTTGCAGCAATTAAACTACAGAAATAACCACTTTTCCATATAAACAAGGTCTAAAATCATGTTTGGATTGCACTCTGGATACAATCTGTTAAACGGAACTGTTCAAACTAGATGAGATAGGGACACTATGGACAATTTGCAGCAATTTGCAGCAATTAAACTACAGAAATAACCACTTTTCCATATAAACAAGGTCTAAAATCATGTTTGGATTGCACTCTGGATACAATCTGTCAAACGTAACTGTTCAAACTAGATGAGATAGGGACACTATGGACCTTTTTCAGCAATTAAACTACAGAAATAACCACTTTTCCATATAAACAAGGTCTAAAATCATGTTTGGATTGCACTCTGGATACAATCTGTTAAACGGAACTGTTCAAACTAGATGATAAGGGACACTATGGACAATTTTCAGGAATTTGCAGCAATTAAACTACAGAAATAACCACTTTTCCATATAAACAAGGTCTAAAATCATGTTTGGATTGCACTCTGGATACAATCTGTTAAACGTAACTGTTCAAACTAGATGAGATAGGGACACTATGGACAGTTTTCAGCAATTTGCAGCAATTAAACTACAGAAATAACCACTTTTCCATATAAACAAGGTCTAAAATCATGTTTGGATTGCACTCTGTTAAACGTAACTGTTCAAACTAGATGATATGGACACTATGGACAATTTTCAGCAATTTGCAGCAATTAAACTACAGAAATAACCACTTTTCCATATAAACAATGTCTAAAATCATGTTTGGATTGCACTCTGGATACAATCTGTTAAACGTAACTGTTCAAACTAGATGAGATAGGGACACTATGGACAATTTTCAGCAATTTGCAGCAATTAAACTACAGAAATAACCACTTTTCCATATAAACAAGGTCTAAAATCATGTTTAGATTGCACTCTGGATACAATCTGTTAAACGGAACTGTTCAAACTAGATGATAAGGGACACTATGGACAATTTGCAGCAATTAAACTACAGAAATAACCACTTTTCCATATAAACAAGGTCTAAAATCATGTTTGGATTGCACTCTGTTAAACGTAACTGTTCAAACTAGATGAGATAGGGACACTATGGACCTTTTTCAGCAATTAAACTACAGAAATAACCACTTTTCCATATAAACAAGGTCTAAAATCATGTTTGGATTGCACTCTGTTAAACGTAACTGTTCAAACTAGATGATATGGACACTATGGACAATTTTCAGCAACTTGCAGCAATTAAACTACAGAAATAACCACTTTTCCATATAAACAAGGTCTAAAATCATGTTTGGATTGCACTCTGGATACAATCTGTCAAACGTAACTGTTCAAACTAGATGAGATAGGGGGACACTATGGACCATTTTCAGCAATTAAACTACAGAAATAACCACTTTTCCATATAAACAAGGTCTAAAATCATGTTTGGATTGCACTCTGGATACAATCTGTTAAACGGAACTGTTCAAACTAGATGATAAGGGACACTATGGACAATTTTCAGCAATTTGCAGCAAACAAACTACAGAAATAACCACTTTTCCATATAAACAAGGTCTAAAATCATGTTTGGATTGCACTCTGGATACAATCTGTTAAACGGAACTGTTCAAACTAGATGATAAGGGACACTATGGACAATTTTCAGCAATTTGCAGCAATGAAATAACCACTTTTCCATATAAACAAGGTCTAAAATCATGTTTGGATTGCACTCTGTTAAAAGTAACTGTTCAAACTAGATGAGATAGGGACACTATTGACAATTTTCAGCAATTAAACTACAGAAATAACCACTTTTCCATATAAACAAGGTCTAAAATCATGTTTGGATTGCACTCTGTTAAACGTAACTGTTCAAACTAGATGATATGGACACTATGGACAATTTTCAGCAATTTGCAGCAATTAAACTACAGAAATAACCACTTTTCCATATAAACAAGGTCTAAAATCATGTTTGGATTGCACTCTGGATACAATCTGTTAAACGTAACTGTTCAAACTAGATGAGATAGGGACACTATGGACAATTTTCAGCAATTTGCAGCAATTAAACTACAGAAATAACCACTTTTCCATATAAACAAGGTCTAAAATCATGTTTGGATTGCACTCTGTTAAACGTAACTGTTCAAACTAGATGAGATAGGGACACTATGGACAATTTTCAGCTATTAAACTACAGAAATAACCACTTTTCCATATAAACAAGGTCTAAAATCATGTTTGGATTGCACTCTGTTAAACGTAACTGTTCAAACTAGATGAGATAGGGACACTATGGACAATTTTCAGCTATTAAACTACAGAAATAACCACTTTTCCATATAAACAAGGTCTAAAATCATGTTTGGATTGCACTCTGGATACAATCTGTCAAACGTAACTGTTCAAACTAGATGAGATAGGGGGACACTATGGACCATTTTCAGCAATTAAACTACAGAAATAACCACTTTTCCATATAAACAAGGTCTAAAATCATGTTTGGATTGCACTCTGTTAAACGTAACTGTTCAAACTAGATGAGATAGGGACACTATGGACAATTTTCAGCAATTTGCAGCAATTAAACTACAGAAATAACCACTTTTCCATATAAACAAGGTCTAAAATCATGTTTGGATTGCACTCTGGATACAATCTGTTAAACGGAACTGTTCAAACTAGATGATAAGGGACACTATGGACAATTTTCAGCAATTTGCAGCAATTAAACTACAGAAATAACCACTTTTCCATATAAACAAGGTCTAAAATCATGTTTGGATTGCACTCTGTACACAATCTGTTAAACTGAACTGTTCAAACTAGATGATAAGGGACACTATGGACAATTTTCAGCAATTTGCAGCAAACAAACTACAGAAATAACCACTTTTCCATATAAACAAGGTCTAAAATCATGTTTGGATTGCACTCTGGATACAATCTGTTAAACGGAACTGTTCAAACTAGATGATAAGGGACACTATGGACAATTTTCAGCAATTTGCAGCAATTAAACTACAGAAATAACCACTTTTCCATATAAACAAGGTCTAAAATCATGTTTGGATTGCACTCTGTTAAAAGTAACTGTTCAAACTAGATGAGATAGGGACACTATGGACAATTTTCAGCAATTAAACTACAGAAATAACCACTTTTCCATATAAACAAGGTCTAAAATCATGTTTGGATTGCACTCTGGATACAATCTGTCAAACGTAACTGTTCAAACTAGATGAGATAGGGACACTATGGACCATTTTCAGCAATTAAACTACAGAAATAACCACTTTTCCATATAAACAAGGTCTAAAATCATGTTTGGATTGCACTCTGGATACAATCTGTTAAACGTAACTGTTCAAACTAGATGACATAGGGACACTATGGACAATTTTCAGCAATTTGCAGCAATTAAACTACAGAAATAACCACTTTTCCATATAAACAAGGTCTAAAATCATGTTTGGATTGCACTCTGACGTAGAAGTCCGTCACTGGCCGCGGGCAGCATTTGGTTCTTTAACGCACACACATATTCATCACTCCTCCCTGCGCCATTATACCATAAGTTAACAATGTGGGTCGACACACAAATTAACTTCTGTCTTGGTGCAGGCATTTCACACTTGTCAATGTTCATATTTGAGAGATACAATAATTATTATACTTATCAATGTTGTGGATGAGCGCATTGTTTGTTTGTTCTGTTCCTCTCTCTCCATCTCTGTAGCTTCCGGGTGTGCTGGAAAAGGACCCGAGCTAAGGGAATTGGGTTGGCTTTATAGTGCCTGTCCCAAATGGCTCATTAATGCATATGGGCATATTGAAAGATATTGTCAGTAGTGATGTAATGTTGTAAATGTTATGTTGTGATATTGTTTAAAACCGTGTTGCAATGTATATCCTTTAGTATGTTTAGTTCATGGAAAATGTAGGTTTGTATTGTTAAGTGATTAATTAATTAGGGTTAATTGTTCTGAGGGGAGGGGCTAGCCCTACAAAAGGAGCCTCTCTCCAGTCTCTAAGGAGGCATTTTTTGGATTGAGCTGTGGATGAGGCAGCATTGTTTTTAAGCTGTCCCATAAGGTAGACGTTGATGGCAGTACTGTTGTTTTTTGTTCCGGAATCACTTGTAAATAAACACCTTTGCACAGAAGAACTTTTGCGGCTCCGCCATCTTTTTATTTTGATAGAGGTTAGGTTATCCAGTTTAGCCTTCTGGCCTACTCTACGTGACACACTCTGTTAAACGTAACTGTTCAAACTAGATGATAGGGACACTATGGACAATTTTCAGCAATTTGCAGCAATTAAACTACAGAAATAATCACTTTTCCATATAAACAAGGTCTAAAATCATGTTTGGATTGCACTCTGGATACAATCTGTTAAACGTAACTGTTCAAACTAGATAGGGACACTATGGACAATTTTCAGCAATTTGCAGCAATTAAACTACAGAAATAACCACTTTTCCATATAAACAAGGTCTAAAATCATGTTTGGATTGCACTCTGTTAAACGTAACTGTTCAAACTAGATGATAGGGACACTATGGACAATTTTCAGCAATTTGCAGCAATTAAACTACAGAAATAACCACTTTTCCATATAAACAAGGTCTAAAATCATGTTTGGATTGCACTCTGGATACAATCTGTTAAACGTAACTGTTCAAACTAGATGAGATAGGGACACTATGGACAATTTTCAGCAATTTTCAGCAATTAAACTACAGAAATAACCACTTTTCCATATAAACAAGGTCTAAAATCATGTTTGGATTGCACTCTGGATACAATCTGTTAAACGGAACTGTTCAAACTAGATGATAAGGGACACTATGGACAATTTTCAGCAATTTGCAGCAATTAAACTACAGAAATAACCACTTTTCCATATAAACAAGGTCTAAAATCATGTTTGGATTGCACTCTGTACACAATCTGTTAAACTGAACTGTTCAAACTAGATGATAAGGGACACTATGGACAATTTTCAGCAATTTGCAGCAAACAAACTACAGAAATAACCACTTTTCCATATAAACAAGGTCTAAAATCATGTTTGGATTGCACTCTGGATACAATCTGTTAAACGGAACTGTTCAAACTAGATGAGATAGGGACACTATGGACAATTTTCAGCAATTTGCAGCAAACAAACTACAGAAATAACCACTTTTCCATATAAACAAGGTCTAAAATCATGTTTGGATTGCACTCTGTACACAATCTGTTAAACGTAACTGTTCAAACTAGATGACATAGGGACACTATGGACAATTTTCAGCAATTTGCAGCAATTAAACTACAGAAATAACCACTTTTCCATATAAACAAGGTCTAAAATCATGTTTGGATTGCACTCTGTTAAACGTAACTGTTCAAACTAGATGAGATAGGGACACTATGGAAAATTTTCAGCTATTAAACTACAGAAATAACCACTTTTCCATATAAACAAGGTCTAAAATCATGTTTGGATTGCACTCTGGATACAATCTGTTAAACGGAACTGTTCAAACTAGATGATAAGGGACACTATGGACAATTTTCAGCAATTTGCAGCAATTAAACTACAGAAATAACCACTTTTCCATATAAACAAGGTCTAAAATCATGTTTGGATTGCACTCTGGATACAATCTGTTAAACGTAACTGTTCAAACTAGATGAGATAGGGACACTATGGACAGTTTTCAGCAATTTGCAGCAATTAAACTACAGAAATAACCACTTTTCCATATAAACAAGGTCTAAAATCATGTTTGGATTGCACTCTGGATACAATCTGTCAAACGTAACTGTTCAAACTAGATGAGATAGGGACACTATGGACCATTTTCAGCAATTAAACTACAGAAATAACCACTTTTCCATATAAACAAGGTCTAAAATAATGTTTGGATTGCACTCTGGATACAATCTGTTAAACGTAACTGTTCAAACTAGATGACATAGGGACACTATGGACAATTTTCAGCAATTTGCAGCAATTAAACTACAGAAAAAACCACTTTTCCATATAAACAAGGTCTAAAATCATGTTTGGATTGCACTCTGTTAAACGTAACTGTTCAAACTAGATGAGATAGGGACACTATGGACAATTTTCAGCTATTAAACTACAGAAATAACCACTTTTCCATATAAACAAGGTCTAAAATCATGTTTGGATTGCACTCTGGATACAATCTGTTAAACGGAACTGTTCAAACTAGATGAGATAGGGACACTATGGACAATTTTCAGCAATTTGCAGCAATTGAACCACAGAAATAACCACTTTTCCATATAAACAAGGTCTAAAATCATGTTTGGATTGCACTCTGGATACAATCTGTTAAACGTAACTGTTCAAACTAGATGAGATAGGGACACTATGGACAGTTTTCAGCAATTTGCAGCAATTAAACTACAGAAATAACCACTTTTCCATATAAACAAGGTCTAAAATCATGTTTGGATTGCACTCTGTTAAACGTAACTGTTCAAACTAGATGATATGGACACTATGGACAATTTTCAGCAATTTGCAGCAATTAAACTACAGAAATAACCACTTTTCCATATAAACAAGGTCTAAAATCATGTTTGGATTGCACTCTGTTAAACGTAACTGTTCAAACTAGATGAGATAGGGACACTATGGACAATTTTCAGCTATTAAACTACAGAAATAACCACTTTTCCATATAAACAAGGTCTAAAATCATGTTTGGATTGCACTCTGGATACAATCTGTCAAATGTAACTGTTCAAAATAGATGAGATAGGGACACTATGGACCTTTTTCAGCAATTAAACTACAGAAATAACCACTTTTCCATATAAACAAGGTCTAAAATCATGTTTGGATTGCACTCTGGATACAATCTGTTAAACGGAACTGTTCAAACTAGATGATAAGGGACACTATGGACAATTTTCAGCAATTTGCAGCAATTAAACTACAGAAATAACCACTTTTCCATATAAACAAGGTCTAAAATCATGTTTGGATTGCACTCTGGATACAATCTGTTAAACGTAACTGTTCAAACTAGATGAGATAGGGACACTATGGACAGTTTTCAGCAATTTGCAGCAATTAAACTACAGAAATAACCACTTTTCCATATAAACAAGGTCTAAAATCATGTTTGGATTGCACTCTGTTAAACGTAACTGTTCAAACTAGATGAGATAGGGACACTATGGACAATTTTCAGCTATTAAACTACAGAAATAACCACTTTTCCATATAAACAAGGTCTAAAATCATGTTTGGATTGCACTCTGTTAAACGTAACTGTTCAAACTAGATGAGATAGGGACACTAAGGACAATTTTCAGCTATTAAACTACAGAAATAACCACTTTTCCATATAAACAAGGTCTAAAATCATGTTTGGATTGCACTCTGGATACAATCTGTTAAACGGAACTGTTCAAACTAGATGATAAGGGACACTATGGACAATTTTCAGCAATTTGCAGCAATTAAACTACAGAAATAACCACTTTTCCATATAAACAAGGTCTAAAATCATGTTTGGATTGCACTCTGTACACAATCTGTTAAACTGAACTGTTCAAACTAGATGATAAGGGACACTATGGACAATTTTCAGCAATTTGCAGCAAACAAACTACAGAAATAACCACTTTTCCATATAAACAAGGTCTAAAATCATGTTTGGATTGCACTCTGGATACAATCTGTTAAACGGAACTGTTCAAACTAGATGATAAGGGACACTATGGACAATTTTCAGCAATTTGCAGCAATTAAACTACAGAAATAACCACTTTCCCATATAAACAAGGTCTAAAATCATGTTTGGATTGCACTCTGTACACAATCTGTTAAACGTAACTGTTCAAACTAGATGATAAGGGACACTATGGACAATTTTCAGCAATTTGCAGCAAACAAACTACAGAAATAACCACTTTTCCATATAAACAAGGTCTAAAATCATGTTTGGATTGCACTCTGGATACAATCTGTTAAACGGAACTGTTCAAACTAGATGATAAGGGACACTATGGACAATTTTCAGCAATTTGCAGCAATTAAACTACAGAAATAACCACTTTTCCATATAAACAAGGTCTAAAATCATGTTTGGATTGCACTCTGTACACAATCTGTTAAACTGAACTGTTCAAACTAGATGATAAGGGACACTATGGACAATTTTCAGCAATTTGCAGCAAACAAACTACAGAAATAACCACTTTTCCATATAAACAAGGTCTAAAATCATGTTTGGATTGCACTCTGGATACAATCTGTTAAACGGAACTGTTCAAACTAGATGAGATAGGGACACTATGGACAATTTTCAGCAATTTGCAGCAAACAAACTACAGAAATAACCACTTTTCCATATAAACAAGGTCTAAAATCATGTTTGGATTGCACTCTGTACACAATCTGTTAAACGTAACTGTTCAAACTAGATGACATAGGGACACTATGGACAATTTTCAGCAATTTGCAGCAATTAAACTACAGAAATAACCACTTTTCCATATAAACAAGGTCTAAAATCATGTTTGGATTGCACTCTGTTAAACGTAACTGTTCAAACTAGATGAGATAGGGACACTATGGAAAATTTTCAGCTATTAAACTACAGAAATAACCACTTTTCCATATAAACAAGGTCTAAAATCATGTTTGGATTGCACTCTGGATACAATCTGTTAAACGGAACTGTTCAAACTAGATGATAAGGGACACTATGGACAATTTTCAGCAATTTGCAGCAATTAAACTACAGAAATAACCACTTTTCCATATAAACAAGGTCTAAAATCATGTTTGGATTGCACTCTGTTAAACGTAACTGTTCAAACTAGATGATATGGACACTATGGACAATTTTCAGCAATTTGCAGCAATTAAACTACAGAAATAACCACTTTTCCATATAAACAAGGTCTAAAATCATGTTTGGATTGCACTCTGGATACAATCTGTCAAACGTAACTGTTCAAACTAGATGAGATAGGGACACTATGGACCATTTTCAGCAATTAAACTACAGAAATAACCACTTTTCCATATAAACAAGGTCTAAAATAATGTTTGGATTGCACTCTGGATACAATCTGTTAAACGTAACTGTTCAAACTAGATGACATAGGGACACTATGGACAATTTTCAGCAATTTGCAGCAATTAAACTACAGAAAAAACCACTTTTCCATATAAACAAGGTCTAAAATCATGTTTGGATTGCACTCTGTTAAACGTAACTGTTCAAACTAGATGAGATAGGGACACTATGGACAATTTTCAGCTATTAAACTACAGAAATAACCACTTTTCCATATAAACAAGGTCTAAAATCATGTTTGGATTGCACTCTGGATACAATCTGTTAAACGGAACTGTTCAAACTAGATGAGATAGGGACACTATGGACAATTTTCAGCAATTTGCAGCAATTGAACCACAGAAATAACCACTTTTCCATATAAACAAGGTCTAAAATCATGTTTGGATTGCACTCTGGATACAATCTGTTAAACGTAACTGTTCAAACTAGATGAGATAGGGACACTATGGACAGTTTTCAGCAATTTGCAGCAATTAAACTACAGAAATAACCACTTTTCCATATAAACAAGGTCTAAAATCATGTTTGGATTGCACTCTGTTAAACGTAACTGTTCAAACTAGATGATATGGACACTATGGACAATTTTCAGCAATTTGCAGCAATTAAACTACAGAAATAACCACTTTTCCATATAAACAAGGTCTAAAATCATGTTTGGATTGCACTCTGTTAAACGTAACTGTTCAAACTAGATGAGATAGGGACACTATGGACAATTTTCAGCTATTAAACTACAGAAATAACCACTTTTCCATATAAACAAGGTCTAAAATCATGTTTGGATTGCACTCTGGATACAATCTGTCAAATGTAACTGTTCAAAATAGATGAGATAGGGACACTATGGACCTTTTTCAGCAATTAAACTACAGAAATAACCACTTTTCCATATAAACAAGGTCTAAAATCATGTTTGGATTGCACTCTGGATACAATCTGTTAAACGGAACTGTTCAAACTAGATGATAAGGGACACTATGGACAATTTTCAGCAATTTGCAGCAATTAAACTACAGAAATAACCACTTTTCCATATAAACAAGGTCTAAAATCATGTTTGGATTGCACTCTGGATACAATCTGTTAAACGTAACTGTTCAAACTAGATGAGATAGGGACACTATGGACAGTTTTCAGCAATTTGCAGCAATTAAACTACAGAAATAACCACTTTTCCATATAAACAAGGTCTAAAATCATGTTTGGATTGCACTCTGTTAAACGTAACTGTTCAAACTAGATGAGATAGGGACACTATGGACAATTTTCAGCTATTAAACTACAGAAATAACCACTTTTCCATATAAACAAGGTCTAAAATCATGTTTGGATTGCACTCTGTTAAACGTAACTGTTCAAACTAGATGAGATAGGGACACTAAGGACAATTTTCAGCTATTAAACTACAGAAATAACCACTTTTCCATATAAACAAGGTCTAAAATCATGTTTGGATTGCACTCTGGATACAATCTGTTAAACGGAACTGTTCAAACTAGATGATAAGGGACACTATGGACAATTTTCAGCAATTTGCAGCAATTAAACTACAGAAATAACCACTTTTCCATATAAACAAGGTCTAAAATCATGTTTGGATTGCACTCTGTACACAATCTGTTAAACTGAACTGTTCAAACTAGATGATAAGGGACACTATGGACAATTTTCAGCAATTTGCAGCAAACAAACTACAGAAATAACCACTTTTCCATATAAACAAGGTCTAAAATCATGTTTGGATTGCACTCTGGATACAATCTGTTAAACGGAACTGTTCAAACTAGATGATAAGGGACACTATGGACAATTTTCAGCAATTTGCAGCAATTAAACTACAGAAATAACCACTTTTCCATATAAACAAGGTCTAAAATCATGTTTGGATTGCACTCTGTACACAATCTGTTAAACTGAACTGTTCAAACTAGATGATAAGGGACACTATGGACAATTTTCAGCAATTTGCAGCAAACAAACTACAGAAATAACCACTTTTCCATATAAACAAGGTCTAAAATCATGTTTGGATTGCACTCTGGATACAATCTGTTAAACGGAACTGTTCAAACTAGATGATAAGGGACACTATGGACAATTTTCAGCAATTTGCAGCAAACAAACTACAGAAATAACCACTTTTCCATATAAACAAGGTCTAAAATCATGTTTGGATTGCACTCTGGATACAATCTGTTAAACGGAACTGTTCAAACTAGATGAGATAGGGACACTATGGACAATTTTCAGCAATTTGCAGCAATTGAACTACAGAAATAACCACTTTTCCATATAAACAAGGTCTAAAATCATGTTTGGATTGCACTCTGTTAAATGTAACTGTTCAAACTAGATGAGATAGGGACACTATGGACAATTTTCAGCAATTAAACTACAGAAATAACCACTTTTCCATATAAACAAGGTCTAAAATCATGTTTGGATTGCACTCTGGATACAATCTGTCAAACGTAACTGTTCAAACTAGATGAGATAGGGACACTATGGACCATTTTCAGCAATTAAACTACAGAAATAACCACTTTTCCATATAAACAAGGTCTAAAATCATGTTTGGATTGCACTCTGGATACAATCTGTTAAACGGAACTGTTCAAACTAGATGAGATAGGGACACTATGGACAATTTTCAGCAATTTGCAGCAAACAAACTACAGAAATAACCACTTTTCCATATAAACAAGGTCTAAAATCATGTTTGGATTGCACTCTGTACACAATCTGTTAAACGTAACTGTTCAAACTAGATGACATAGGGACACTATGGACAATTTTCAGCAATTTGCAGCAATTAAACTACAGAAATAACCACTTTTCCATATAAACAAGGTCTAAAATCATGTTTGGATTGCACTCTGTTAAACGTAACTGTTCAAACTAGATGAGATAGGGACACTATGGAAAATTTTCAGCTATTAAACTACAGAAATAACCACTTTTCCATATAAACAAGGTCTAAAATCATGTTTGGATTGCACTCTGGATACAATCTGTTAAACGGAACTGTTCAAACTAGATGATAAGGGACACTATGGACAATTTTCAGCAATTTGCAGCAATTAAACTACAGAAATAACCACTTTTCCATATAAACAAGGTCTAAAATCATGTTTGGATTGCACTCTGGATACAATCTGTTAAACGTAACTGTTCAAACTAGATGAGATAGGGACACTATGGACAGTTTTCAGCAATTTGCAGCAATTAAACTACAGAAATAACCACTTTTCCATATAAACAAGGTCTAAAATCATGTTTGGATTGCACTCTGTTAAACGTAACTGTTCAAACTAGATGATATGGACACTATGGACAATTTTCAGCAATTTGCAGCAATTAAACTACAGAAATAACCACTTTTCCATATAAACAAGGTCTAAAATCATGTTTGGATTGCACTCTGGATACAATCTGTCAAACGTAACTGTTCAAACTAGATGAGATAGGGACACTATGGACCATTTTCAGCAATTAAACTACAGAAATAACCACTTTTCCATATAAACAAGGTCTAAAATAATGTTTGGATTGCACTCTGGATACAATCTGTTAAACGTAACTGTTCAAACTAGATGACATAGGGACACTATGGACAATTTTCAGCAATTTGCAGCAATTAAACTACAGAAAAAACCACTTTTCCATATAAACAAGGTCTAAAATCATGTTTGGATTGCACTCTGTTAAACGTAACTGTTCAAACTAGATGAGATAGGGACACTATGGACAATTTTCAGCTATTAAACTACAGAAATAACCACTTTTCCATATAAACAAGGTCTAAAATCATGTTTGGATTGCACTCTGGATACAATCTGTTAAACGGAACTGTTCAAACTAGATGAGATAGGGACACTATGGACAATTTTCAGCAATTTGCAGCAATTGAACCACAGAAATAACCACTTTTCCATATAAACAAGGTCTAAAATCATGTTTGGATTGCACTCTGGATACAATCTGTTAAACGTAACTGTTCAAACTAGATGAGATAGGGACACTATGGACAGTTTTCAGCAATTTGCAGCAATTAAACTACAGAAATAACCACTTTTCCATATAAACAAGGTCTAAAATCATGTTTGGATTGCACTCTGTTAAACGTAACTGTTCAAACTAGATGATATGGACACTATGGACAATTTTCAGCAATTTGCAGCAATTAAACTACAGAAATAACCACTTTTCCATATAAACAAGGTCTAAAATCATGTTTGGATTGCACTCTGTTAAACGTAACTGTTCAAACTAGATGAGATAGGGACACTATGGACAATTTTCAGCTATTAAACTACAGAAATAACCACTTTTCCATATAAACAAGGTCTAAAATCATGTTTGGATTGCACTCTGGATACAATCTGTCAAATGTAACTGTTCAAAATAGATGAGATAGGGACACTATGGACCTTTTTCAGCAATTAAACTACAGAAATAACCACTTTTCCATATAAACAAGGTCTAAAATCATGTTTGGATTGCACTCTGGATACAATCTGTTAAACGGAACTGTTCAAACTAGATGATAAGGGACACTATGGACAATTTTCAGCAATTTGCAGCAATTAAACTACAGAAATAACCACTTTTCCATATAAACAAGGTCTAAAATCATGTTTGGATTGCACTCTGGATACAATCTGTTAAACGTAACTGTTCAAACTAGATGAGATAGGGACACTATGGACAGTTTTCAGCAATTTGCAGCAATTAAACTACAGAAATAACCACTTTTCCATATAAACAAGGTCTAAAATCATGTTTGGATTGCACTCTGTTAAACGTAACTGTTCAAACTAGATGAGATAGGGACACTATGGACAATTTTCAGCTATTAAACTACAGAAATAACCACTTTTCCATATAAACAAGGTCTAAAATCATGTTTGGATTGCACTCTGTTAAACGTAACTGTTCAAACTAGATGAGATAGGGACACTAAGGACAATTTTCAGCTATTAAACTACAGAAATAACCACTTTTCCATATAAACAAGGTCTAAAATCATGTTTGGATTGCACTCTGGATACAATCTGTTAAACGGAACTGTTCAAACTAGATGATAAGGGACACTATGGACAATTTTCAGCAATTTGCAGCAATTAAACTACAGAAATAACCACTTTTCCATATAAACAAGGTCTAAAATCATGTTTGGATTGCACTCTGTACACAATCTGTTAAACTGAACTGTTCAAACTAGATGATAAGGGACACTATGGACAATTTTCAGCAATTTGCAGCAAACAAACTACAGAAATAACCACTTTTCCATATAAACAAGGTCTAAAATCATGTTTGGATTGCACTCTGGATACAATCTGTTAAACGGAACTGTTCAAACTAGATGATAAGGGACACTATGGACAATTTTCAGCAATTTGCAGCAATTAAACTACAGAAATAACCACTTTTCCATATAAACAAGGTCTAAAATCATGTTTGGATTGCACTCTGTACACAATCTGTTAAACTGAACTGTTCAAACTAGATGATAAGGGACACTATGGACAATTTTCAGCAATTTGCAGCAAACAAACTACAGAAATAACCACTTTTCCATATAAACAAGGTCTAAAATCATGTTTGGATTGCACTCTGGATACAATCTGTTAAACGGAACTGTTCAAACTAGATGATAAGGGACACTATGGACAATTTTCAGCAATTTGCAGCAAACAAACTACAGAAATAACCACTTTTCCATATAAACAAGGTCTAAAATCATGTTTGGATTGCACTCTGGATACAATCTGTTAAACGGAACTGTTCAAACTAGATGAGATAGGGACACTATGGACAATTTTCAGCAATTTGCAGCAATTGAACTACAGAAATAACCACTTTTCCATATAAACAAGGTCTAAAATCATGTTTGGATTGCACTCTGTTAAATGTAACTGTTCAAACTAGATGAGATAGGGACACTATGGACAATTTTCAGCAATTAAACTACAGAAATAACCACTTTTCCATATAAACAAGGTCTAAAATCATGTTTGGATTGCACTCTGGATACAATCTGTCAAACGTAACTGTTCAAACTAGATGAGATAGGGACACTATGGACCATTTTCAGCAATTAAACTACAGAAATAACCACTTTTCCATATAAACAAGGTCTAAAATCATGTTTGGATTGCACTCTGGATACAATCTGTTAAACGGAACTGTTCAAACTAGATGAGATAGGGACACTATGGACAATTTTCAGCAATTTGCAGCAATTGAACTACAGAAATAACCACTTTTCCATATAAACAAGGTCTAAAATCATGTTTGGATTGCACTCTGTTAAATGTAACTGTTCAAACTAGATGAGATAGGGACACTATGGACAATTTTCAGCAATTAAACTACAGAAATAACCACTTTTCCATATAAACAAGGTCTAAAATCATGTTTGGATTGCACTCTGGATACAATCTGTCAAACGTAACTGTTCAAACTAGATGAGATAGGGACACTATGGACCATTTTCAGCAATTAAACTACAGAAATAACCACTTTTCCATATAAACAAGGTCTAAAATCATGTTTGGATTGCACTCTGGATACAATCTGTTAAACGGAACTGTTCAAACTAGATGACATAGGGACACTATGGACAATTTTCAGCAATTTGCAGCAATTAAACTACAGAAATAACCACTTTTCCATATAAACAAGGTCTAAAATCATGTTTGGATTGCACTCTGACGTAGAAGTCCGTCACTGGCCGCGGGCAGCATTTGGTTCTTTAACGCACACACATATTCATCACTCCTCCCTGCGCCATTATACCATAAGTTAACAATGTGGGTCGACACACAAATTAACTTCTGTCTTGGTGCAGGCATTTCACACTTGTCAATGTTCATATTTGAGAGATACAATAATTATTATACTTATCAATGTTGTGGATGAGCGCATTGTTTGTTTGTTCTGTTCCTCTCTCTCCATCTCTGTAGCTTCCGGGTGTGCTGGAAAAGGACCCGAGCTAAGGGAATTGGGTTGGCTTTATAGTGCCTGTCCCAAATGGCTCATTAATGCATATGGGCATATTGAAAGATATTGTCAGTAGTGATGTAATGTTGTAAATGTTATGTTGTGATATTGTTTAAAACCGTGTTGCAATGTATATCCTTTAGTATGTTTAGTTCATGGAAAATGTAGGTTTGTATTGTTAATTGATTCATTAATTAGGGTTAATTGTTCTGAGGGGAGGGGCTAGCCCTACAAAAGGAGCCTCTCTCCAGTCTCTAAGGAGGCATTTTTTGGATTGAGCTGTGGATGGGGCAGCATTGTTTTTAAGCTGTCCCATAAGGTAGACGTTGATGGCAGTACTGTTGTTTTTTGTTCCGGAATCACTTGTAAATAAACACCTTTGCACAGAAGAACTTTTGCGGCTCCGCCATCTTTTTATTTTGATAGAGGTTAGGTTATCCAGTTTAGCCTTCTGGCCTACTCTACGTGACACACTCTGTTAAACGTAACTGTTCAAACTAGATGATAGGGACACTATGGACAATTTGCAGCAATTAAACTACAGAAATAATCACTTTTCCATATAAACAAGGTCTAAAATCATGTTTGGATTGCACTCTGGATACAATCTGTTAAACGTAACTGTTCAAACTAGATGAGATAGGGACACTATGGACAATTTTCAGCAATTTGCAGCAATTAAACTACAGAAATAACCACTTTTCCATATAAACAAGGTCTAAAATCATGTTTGGATTGCACTCTGTACACAATCTGTTAAACTGAACTGTTCAAACTAGATGATAAGGGACACTATGGACAATTTTCAGCAATTTGCAGCAAACAAACTACAGAAATAACCACTTTTCCATATAAACAAGGTCTAAAATCATGTTTGGATTGCACTCTGGATACAATCTGTTAAACGGAACTGTTCAAACTAGATGATAAGGGACACTATGGACAATTTTCAGCAATTTGCAGCAATTAAACTACAGAAATAACCACTTTTCCATATAAACAAGGTCTAAAATCATGTTTGGATTGCACTCTGGATACAATCTGTTAAACGGAACTGTTCAAACTAGATGATAAGGGACACTATGGACAATTTTCAGCAATTTGCAGCAATTAAACTACAGAAATAACCACTTTTCCACATAAACAAGGTCTAAAATCATGTTTGGATTGCACTCTGGATACAATCTGTTAAACGTAACTGTTCAAACTAGATGAGATAGGGACACTATGGACAATTTTCAGCAATTTGCAGCAATTAAACTAC
Source organism: Oncorhynchus mykiss (assembly GCF_057628025.1). Classification (NCBI taxonomy): domain Eukaryota; kingdom Metazoa; phylum Chordata; class Actinopteri; order Salmoniformes; family Salmonidae; genus Oncorhynchus; species Oncorhynchus mykiss. The sequence continues at coordinate 45,265,157 of NC_143046.1, forward strand.
AGAAATAACCACTTTTCCATATAAACAAGGTCTAAAATCATGTTTGGATTGCACTCTGGATACAATCTGTCAAATGTAACTGTTCAAAATAGATGAGATAGGGACACTATGTTCCTTTTTCAGCAATTAAACTACAGAAATAACCACTTTTCCATATAAACAAGGTCTAAAATCATGTTTGGATTGCACTCTGGATACAATCTGTTAAACGGAACTGTTCAAACTAGATGATAAGGGACACTATGGACAATTTTCAGCAATTTGCAGCAATTAAACTACAGAAATAACCACTTTTCCATATAAACAAGGTCTAAAATCATGTTTGGATTGCACTCTGGATACAATCTGTTAAACGTAACTGTTCAAACTAGATGAGATAGGGACACTATGGACAGTTTTCAGCAATTTGCAGCAATTAAACTACAGAAATAACCACTTTTCCATATAAACAAGGTCTAAAATCATGTTTGGATTGCACTCTGTTAAACGTAACTGTTCAAACTAGATGAGATAGGGACACTATGGACAATTTTCAGCTATTAAACTACAGAAATAACCACTTTTCCATATAAACAAGGTCTAAAATCATGTTTGGATTGCACTCTGTTAAACGTAACTGTTCAAACTAGATGAGATAGGGACACTAAGGACAATTTTCAGCTATTAAACTACAGAAATAACCACTTTTCCATATAAACAAGGTCTAAAATCATGTTTGGATTGCACTCTGGATACAATCTGTTAAACGGAACTGTTCAAACTAGATGATAAGGGACACTATGGACAATTTTCAGCAATTTGCAGCAATTAAACTACAGAAATAACCACTTTTCCATATAAACAAGGTCTAAAATCATGTTTGGATTGCACTCTGTACACAATCTGTTAAACTGAACTGTTCAAACTAGATGATAAGGGACACTATGGACAATTTTCAGCAATTTGCAGCAAACAAACTACAGAAATAACCACTTTTCCATATAAACAAGGTCTAAAATCATGTTTGGATTGCACTCTGGATACAATCTGTTAAACGGAACTGTTCAAACTAGATGATAAGGGACACTATGGACAATTTTCAGCAATTTGCAGCAATTAAACTACAGAAATAACCACTTTTCCATATAAACAAGGTCTAAAATCATGTTTGGATTGCACTCTGTACACAATCTGTTAAACTGAACTGTTCAAACTAGATGATAAGGGACACTATGGACAATTTTCAGCAATTTGCAGCAAACAAACTACAGAAATAACCACTTTTCCATATAAACAAGGTCTAAAATCATGTTTGGATTGCACTCTGGATACAATCTGTTAAACGGAACTGTTCAAACTAGATGATAAGGGACACTATGGACAATTTTCAGCAATTTGCAGCAAACAAACTACAGAAATAACCACTTTTCCATATAAACAAGGTCTAAAATCATGTTTGGATTGCACTCTGGATACAATCTGTTAAACGGAACTGTTCAAACTAGATGAGATAGGGACACTATGGACAATTTTCAGCAATTTGCAGCAATTGAACTACAGAAATAACCACTTTTCCATATAAACAAGGTCTAAAATCATGTTTGGATTGCACTCTGTTAAATGTAACTGTTCAAACTAGATGAGATAGGGACACTATGGACAATTTTCAGCAATTAAACTACAGAAATAACCACTTTTCCATATAAACAAGGTCTAAAATCATGTTTGGATTGCACTCTGGATACAATCTGTCAAACGTAACTGTTCAAACTAGATGAGATAGGGACACTATGGACCATTTTCAGCAATTAAACTACAGAAATAACCACTTTTCCATATAAACAAGGTCTAAAATCATGTTTGGATTGCACTCTGGATACAATCTGTTAAACGGAACTGTTCAAACTAGATGAGATAGGGACACTATGGACAATTTTCAGCAATTTGCAGCAATTGAACTACAGAAATAACCACTTTTCCATATAAACAAGGTCTAAAATCATGTTTGGATTGCACTCTGTTAAATGTAACTGTTCAAACTAGATGAGATAGGGACACTATGGACAATTTTCAGCAATTAAACTACAGAAATAACCACTTTTCCATATAAACAAGGTCTAAAATCATGTTTGGATTGCACTCTGGATACAATCTGTCAAACGTAACTGTTCAAACTAGATGAGATAGGGACACTATGGACCATTTTCAGCAATTAAACTACAGAAATAACCACTTTTCCATATAAACAAGGTCTAAAATCATGTTTGGATTGCACTCTGGATACAATCTGTTAAACGGAACTGTTCAAACTAGATGACATAGGGACACTATGGACAATTTTCAGCAATTTGCAGCAATTAAACTACAGAAATAACCACTTTTCCATATAAACAAGGTCTAAAATCATGTTTGGATTGCACTCTGACGTAGAAGTCCGTCACTGGCCGCGGGCAGCATTTGGTTCTTTAACGCACACACATATTCATCACTCCTCCCTGCGCCATTATACCATAAGTTAACAATGTGGGTCGACACACAAATTAACTTCTGTCTTGGTGCAGGCATTTCACACTTGTCAATGTTCATATTTGAGAGATACAATAATTATTATACTTATCAATGTTGTGGATGAGCGCATTGTTTGTTTGTTCTGTTCCTCTCTCTCCATCTCTGTAGCTTCCGGGTGTGCTGGAAAAGGACCCGAGCTAAGGGAATTGGGTTGGCTTTATAGTGCCTGTCCCAAATGGCTCATTAATGCATATGGGCATATTGAAAGATATTGTCAGTAGTGATGTAATGTTGTAAATGTTATGTTGTGATATTGTTTAAAACCGTGTTGCAATGTATATCCTTTAGTATGTTTAGTTCATGGAAAATGTAGGTTTGTATTGTTAATTGATTCATTAATTAGGGTTAATTGTTCTGAGGGGAGGGGCTAGCCCTACAAAAGGAGCCTCTCTCCAGTCTCTAAGGAGGCATTTTTTGGATTGAGCTGTGGATGGGGCAGCATTGTTTTTAAGCTGTCCCATAAGGTAGACGTTGATGGCAGTACTGTTGTTTTTTGTTCCGGAATCACTTGTAAAAAAACACCTTTGCACAGAAGAACTTTTGCGGCTCCGCCATCTTTTTATTTTGATAGAGGTTAGGTTATCCAGTTTAGCCTTCTGGCCTACTCTACGTGACACACTCTGTTAAACGTAACTGTTCAAACTAGATGATAGGGACACTATGGACAATTTGCAGCAATTAAACTACAGAAATAATCACTTTTCCATATAAACAAGGTCTAAAATCATGTTTGGATTGCACTCTGGATACAATCTGTTAAACGTAACTGTTCAAACTAGATGAGATAGGGACACTATGGACAATTTTCAGCAATTTGCAGCAATTAAACTACAGAAATAACCACTTTTCCATATAAACAAGGTCTAAAATCATGTTTGGATTGCACTCTGTACACAATCTGTTAAACTGAACTGTTCAAACTAGATGATAAGGGACACTATGGACAATTTTCAGCAATTTGCAGCAAACAAACTACAGAAATAACCACTTTTCCATATAAACAAGGTCTAAAATCATGTTTGGATTGCACTCTGGATACAATCTGTTAAACGGAACTGTTCAAACTAGATGATAAGGGACACTATGGACAATTTTCAGCAATTTGCAGCAATTAAACTACAGAAATAACCACTTTTCCATATAAACAAGGTCTAAAATCATGTTTGGATTGCACTCTGTTAAAAGTAACTGTTCAAACTAGATGAGATAGGGACACTATGGACAATTTTCAGCAATTAAACTACAGAAATAACCACTTTTCCATATAAACAAGGTCTAAAATCATGTTTGGATTGCACTCTGGATACAATCTGTTAAACGGAACTGTTCAAACTAGATGATAAGGGACACTATGGACAATTTTCAGCAATTTGCAGCAATTAAACTACAGAAATAACCACTTTTCCACATAAACAAGGTCTAAAATCATGTTTGGATTGCACTCTGGATACAATCTGTTAAACGTAACTGTTCAAACTAGATGAGATAGGGACACTATGGACAATTTTCAGCAATTTGCAGCAATTAAACTACAGAAATAACCACTTTTCCATATAAACAAGGTCTAAAATCATGTTTGGATTGCACTCTGGATACAATCTGTTAAACGGAACTGTTCAAACTAGATGAGATAGGGACACTATGGACAGTTTTCAGCAATTTGCAGCAATTAAACTACAGAAATAACCACTTTTCCATATAAACAAGGTCTAAAATCATGTTTGGATTGCACTCTGTTAAACGTAACTGTTCAAACTAGATGATATGGACACTAAGGACAATTTTCAGCAATTTGCAGCAATTAAACTACAGAAATAACCACTTTTCCATATAAACAAGGTCTAAAATCATGTTTGGATTGCACTCTGGATAAAATCTGTTAAACGTAACTGTTCAAATTAGATGAGATAGGGACACTATGGACAATTTTCAGCAATTTGCAGCAATTAAACTACAGAAATAACCACTTTTCCATATAAACAAGGTCTAAAATCATGTTTGGATTGCACTCTGGATACAATCTGTTAAACGTAACTGTTCAAACTAGATGAGATAGGGACACTATGGACAATTTTCAGCAATTTGCAGCAATTAAACTACAGAAATAACCACTTTTCCATATAAACAAGGTCTAAAATCATGTTTGGATTGCACTCTGGATACAATCTGTTAAACGGAACTGTTCAAACTAGATGATAAGGGACACTATGGACAATTTTCAGCAATTTGCAGCAATTAAACTACAGAAATAACCACTTTTCCATATAAACAAGGTCTAAAATCATGTTTGGATTGCACTCTGTACACAATCTGTTAAACTGAACTGTTCAAACTAGATGATAAGGGACACTATGGACAATTTTCAGCAATTTGCAGCAATTAAACTACAGAAATAACCACTTTTCCATATAAACAAGGTCTAAAATCATGTTTGGATTGCACTCTGTACACAATCTGTTAAACTGAACTGTTCAAACTAGATGATAAGGGACACTATGGACAATTTTCAGCAATTTGCAGCAATTAAACTACAGAAATAACCACTTTTCCATATAAACAAGGTCTAAAATCATGTTTGGATTGCACTCTGTTAAACGTAACTGTTCAAACTAGATGATAGGGACACTATGGACAATTTTCAGCAATTTGCAGCAATTAAACTACAGAAATAATCACTTTTCCATATAAACAAGGTCTAAAATCATGTTTGGATTGCACTCTGGATACAATCTGTTAAACGTAACTGTTCAAACTAGATGAGATAGGGACACTATGGACAATTTTCAGCAATTTGCAGCAATTAAACTACAGAAATAACCACTTTTCCATAAAAACAAAGTCTAAAATCATGTTTGGATTGCACTCTGTTAAACGTAACTGTTCAAACTAGATGATAGGGACACTATGGACAATTTTCAGCAATTTGCAGCAATTAAACTACAGAAATAACCACTTTTCCATATAAACAAGGTCTAAAATCATGTTTGGATTGCACTCTGGATACAATCTGTTAAACGGAACTGTTCAAACTAGATGATAAGGGACACTATGGACAATTTTCAGCAATTTGCAGCAAACAAACTACAGAAATAACCACTTTTCCATATAAACAAGGTCTAAAATCATGTTTGGATTGCACTCTGTACACAATCTGTTAAACTGAACTGTTCAAACTAGATGATAAGGGACACTATGGACAATTTTCAGCAATTTGCAGCAATTAAACTACAGAAATAACCACTTTTCCATATAAACAAGGTCTAAAATCATGTTTGGATTGCACTCTGGATACAATCTGTTAAACGGAACTGTTCAAACTAGATGATAAGGGACACTATGGACAATTTTCAGCAATTTGCAGCAATTAAACTACAGAAATAACCACTTTTCCATATAAACAAGGTCTAAAATCATGTTTGGATTGCACTCTGTTAAACGTAACTGTTCAAACTAGATGATAGGGACACTATGGACAATTTTCAGCAATTTGCAGCAATTAAACTACAGAAATAATCACTTTTCCATATAAACAAGGTCTAAAATCATGTTTGGATTGCACTCTGGATACAATCTGTTAAACGTAACTGTTCAAACTAGATGAGATAGGGACACTATGGACAATTTTCAGCAATTTGCAGCAATTAAACTACAGAAATAACCACTTTCCCATATAAACAAGGTCTAAAATCATGTTTGGATTGCACTCTGTTAAACGTAACTGTTCAAACTAGATGATAGGGACACTATGGACAATTTTCAGCAATTTGCAGCAATTAAACTACAGAAATAACCACTTTTCCATATAAACAAGGTCTAAAATCATGTTTGGATTGCACTCTGGATACAATCTGTTAAACGGAACTGTTCAAACTAGATGTTAAGGGACACTATGGACAATTTTCAGCAATTTGCAGCAAACAAACTACAGAAATAACCACTTTTCCATATAAACAAGGTCTAAAATCATGTTTGGATTGCACTCTGTACACAATCTGTTAAACTGAACTGTTCAAACTAGATGATAAGGGACACTATGGACAATTTTCAGCAATTTGCAGCAAACAAACTACAGAAATAACCACTTTTCCATATAAACAAGGTCTAAAATCATGTTTGGATTGCACTCTGGATACAATCTGTTAAACGGAACTGTTCAAACTAGATGATAAGGGACACTATGGACAATTTTCAGCAATTTGCAGCAATTAAACTACAGAAATAACCACTTTTCCATATAAACAAGGTCTAAAATCATGTTTGGATTGCACTCTGTACACAATCTGTTAAACTGAACTGTTCAAACTAGATGATAAGGGACACTAGGGACAATTTTCAGCAATTTGCAGCAATTAAACTACAGAAATAACCACTTTTCCATATAAACAAGGTCTAAAATCATGTTTGGATTGCACTCTGTACACAATCTGTTAAACTGAACTGTTCAAACTAGATGATAAGGGACACTATGGACAATTTTCAGCAATTTGCAGCAAACAAACTACAGAAATAACCACTTTTCCATATAAACAAGGTCTAAAATCATGTTTGGATTGCACTCTGGATACAATCTGTTAAACGGAACTGTTCAAACTAGATGAGATAGGGACACTATGGACAATTTTCAGCAATTTGCAGCAATTAAACTACAGAAATAACCACTTTTCCATATAAACAAGGTCTAAAATCATGTTTGGATTGCACTCTGGATACAATCTGTTAAACGGAACTGTTCAAACTAGATGAGATAGGGACACTATGGACAATTTTCAGCAATTTGCAGCAATTAAACTACAGAAATAACCACTTTTCCATATAAACAAGGTCTAAAATCATGTTTGGATTGCACTCTGGATACAATCTGTTAAACGGAACTGTTCAAACTAGATGATTAGGGACACTATGGACAATTTTCAGCAATTTGCAGCAATTAAACTACAGAAATAACAGCTTTTCCATATAAACAAGGTCTAAAATCATGTTTGGATTGCACTCTGTTAAACGTAACTGTTCAAACTAGATGAGATAGGGACACTATGGACCTTTTTCAGCAATTAAACTACAGAAATAACCACTTTTCCATATAAACAAGGTCTAAAATCATGTTTGGATTGCACTCTGGATACAATCTGTTAAACGGAACTGTTCAAACTAGATGATAAGGGACACTATGGACAATTTTCAGCAATTTGCAGCAATTAAACTACAGAAATAACCACTTTTCCATATAAACAAGGTCTAAAATCATGTTTGGATTGCACTCTGGATACAATCTGTTAAACGTAACTGTTCAAACTAGATGAGATAGGGACACTATGGACAGTTTTCAGCAATTTGCAGCAATTAAACTACAGAAATAACCACTTTTCCATATAAACAAGGTCTAAAATCATGTTTGGATTGCACTCTGTTAAACGTAACTGTTCAAACTAGATGATATGGACACTATGGACAATTTTCAGCAATTTGCAGCAATTAAACTACAGAAATAACCACTTTTCCATATAAACAAGGTCTAAAATCATGTTTGGATTGCACTCTGGATACAATCTGTTAAACGTAACTGTTCAAACTAGATGAGATAGGGACACTATGGACAATTTTCAGCAATTTGCAGCAATTAAACTACAGAAATAACCACTTTTCCATATAAACAAGGTCTAAAATCATGTTTGGATTGCACTCTGGATACAATCTGTTAAACGGAACTGTTCAAACTAGATGATAAGGGACACTATGGACAATTTTCAGCAATTTGCAGCAATTAAACTACAGAAATAACCACTTTTCCATATAAACAAGGTCTAAAATCATGTTTGGATTGCACTCTGTACACAATCTGTTAAACTGAACTGTTCAAACTAGATGATAAGGGACACTATGGACAATTTTCAGCAATTTGCAGCAAACAAACTACAGAAATAACCACTTTTCCATATAAACAAGGTCTAAAATCATGTTTGGATTGCACTCTGGATACAATCTGTTAAACGGAACTGTTCAAACTAGATGATAAGGGACACTATGGACAATTTTCAGCAATTTGCAGCAATTAAACTACAGAAATAACCACTTTTCCATATAAACAAGGTCTAAAATCATGTTTGGATTGCACTCTGTTAAAAGTAACTGTTCAAACTAGATGAGATAGGGACACTATGGACAATTTTCAGCAATTAAACTACAGAAATAACCACTTTTCCATATAAACAAGGTCTAAAATCATGTTTGGATTGCACTCTGGATACAATCTGTCAAACGTAACTGTTCAAACTAGATGAGATAGGGACACTATGGACGATTTTCAGCAATTAAACTACAGAAATAACCACTTTTCCATATAAACAAGGTCTAAAATCATGTTTGGATTGCACTCTGGATACAATCTGTTAAACGTAACTGTTCAAACTAGATGACATATGGACACTATGGACAATTTTCAGCAATTTGCAGCAATTAAACTACAGAAATAACCACTTTTCCATATAAACAAGGTCTAAAATCATGTTTGGATTGCACTCTGACGTAGAAGTCCGTCACTGGCCGCGGGCAGCATTTGGTTCTTTAACGCACACACATATTCATCACTCCTCCCTGCGCCATTATACCATAAGTTAACAATGTGGGTCGACACACAAATTAACTTCTGTCTTGGTGCAGGCATTTCACACTTGTCAATGTTCATATTTGAGAGATACAATAATTATTATACTTATCAATGTAGTGGATGAGCGCATTGTTTGTTTGTTCTGTTCCTCTCTCTCCATCTCTGTAGCTTCCGGGTGTGCTGGAAAAGGACCCGAGCTAAGGGAATTGGGTTGGCTTTATAGTGCCTGTCCCAAATGGCTCATTAATGCATATGGGCATATTGAAAGATATTGTCAGTAGTGATGTAATGTTGTAAATGTTATGTTGTGATATTGTTTAAAACCGTGTTGCAATGTATATCCTTTAGTATGTTTAGTTCATGGAAAATGTAGGTTTGTATTGTTAATTGATTAATTAATTAGGGTTAATTGTTCTGAGGGGAGGGGCTAGCCCTACAAAAGGAGCCTCTCTCCAGTCTCTAAGGAGGCATTTTTTGGATTGAGCTGTGGATGGGGCAGCATTGTTTTTAAGCTGTCCCATAAGGTAGACGTTGATGGCAGTACTGTTGTTTTTTGTTCCGGAATCACTTGTAAATAAACACCTTTGCACAGAAGAACTTTTGCGGCTCCGCCATCTTTTTATTTTGATAGAGGTTAGGTTATCCAGTTTAGCCTTCTGGCCTACTCTACGTGACACACTCTGTTAAACGTAACTGTTCAAACTAGATGATAGGGACACTATGGACAATTTTCAGCAATTTGCAGCAATTAAACTACAGAAATAATCACTTTTCCATATAAACAAGGTCTAAAATCATGTTTGGATTGCACTCTGGATACAATCTGTTAAACGTAACTGTTCAAACTAGATAGGGACACTATTGACAATTTTCAGCAATTTGCAGCAATTCAACTACAGAAATAACCACTTTTCCATATAAACAAGGTCTAAAATCATGTTTGGATTGCACTCAGGATACAATCTGTCAAACGTAACTGTTCAAACTAGATGAGATAGGGACACTATGGACGATTTTCAGCAATTAAACTACAGAAATAACCACTTTTCCATATAAACAAGGTCTAAAATCATGTTTGGATTGCACTCTGGATACAATCTGTTAAACGTAACTGTTCAAACTAGATGACATAGGGACACTATGGACAATTTTCAGCAATTTGCAGCAATTAAACTACAGAAATAACCACTTTTCCATATAAACAAGGTCTAAAATCATGTTTGGATTGCACTCTGACGTAGAAGTCCGTCACTGGCCGCGGGCAGCATTTGGTTCTTTAACGCACACACATATTCATCACTCCTCCCTGCGCCATTATACCATAAGTTAACAATGTGGGTCGACACACAAATTAACTTCTGTCTTGGTGCAGGCATTTCATACTTGTCAATGTTCATATTTGAGAGATACAATAATTATTATACTTATCAATGTAGTGGATGAGCGCATTGTTTGTTTGTTCTGTTCCTCTCTCTCCATCTCTGTAGCTTCCGGGTGTGCTGGAAAAGGACCCGAGCTAAGGGAATTGGGTTGGCTTTATAGTGCCTGTCCCAAATGGCTCATTAATGCATATGGGCATATTGAAAGATATTGTCAGTAGTGATGTAATGTTGTAAATGTTATGTTGTGATATTGTTTAAAACCGTGTTGCAATGTATATCCTTTAGTATGTTTAGTTCATGGAAAATGTAGGTTTGTATTGTTAATTGATTAATTAATTAGGGTTAATTGTTCTGAGGGGAGGGGCTAGCCCTACAAAAGGAGCCTCTCTCCAGTCTCTAAGGAGGCATTTTTTGGATTGAGCTGTGGATGGGGCAGCATTGTTTTTAAGCTGTCCCATAAGGTAGACGTTGATGGCAGTACTGTTGTTTTTTGTTCCGGAATCACTTGTAAATAAACACCTTTGCACAGAAGAACTTTTGCGGCTCCGCAATCTTTTTATTTTGATAGAGGTTAGGTTATCCAGTTTAGCCTTCTGGCCTACTCTACGTGACACACTCTGTTAAACGTAACTGTTCAAACTAGATGATAGGGACACTATGGACAATTTTCAGCAATTTGCAGCAATTAAACTACAGAAATAATCACTTTTCCATATAAACAAGGTCTAAAATCATGTTTGGATTGCACTCTGGATACAATCTGTTAAACGTAACTGTTCAAACTAGATAGGGACACTATGGACAATTTTCAGCAATTTGCAGCAATTCAACTACAGAAATAACCACTTTTCCATATAAACAAGGTCTAAAATCATGTTTGGATTGCACTCTGTACACAATCTGTTAAACTGAACTGTTCAAACTAGATGATAAGGGACACTATGGACAATTTTCAGCAATTTGCAGCAAACAAACTACAGAAATAACCACTTTTCCATATAAACAAGGTCTAAAATCATGTTTGGATTGCACTCTGGATACAATCTGTTAAACGGAACTGTTCAAACTAGATGACAATGGACAATTTTCAGCAATTTGCAGCAATTAAACTACAGAAATAACCACTTTTCCATATAAACAAGGTCTAAAATCATGTTTGGATTGCACTCTGTTAAAAGTAACTGTTCAAACTAGATGAGATAGGGACACTATGGACAATTTTCAGCAATTAAACTACAGAAATAACCACTTTTCCATATAAACAAGGTCTAAAATCATGTTTGGATTGCACTCTGTACACAATCTGTTAAACTGAACTGTTCAAACTAGATGATAAGGGACACTATGGACAATTTTCAGCAATTTGCAGCAAACAAACTACAGAAATAACCACTTTTCCATATAAACAAGGTCTAAAATCATGTTTGGATTGCACTCTGGATACAATCTGTTAAACGGAACTGTTCAAACTAGATGATAAGGGACACTATGGACAATTTTCAGCAATTTGCAGCAATTAAACTACAGAAATAACCACTTTTCCATATAAACAAGGTCTAAAATCATGTTTGGATTGCACTCTGTTAAAAGTAACTGTTCAAACTAGATGAGATAGGGACACTATGGACAATTTTCAGCAATTAAACTACAGAAATAACCACTTTTCCATATAAACAAGGTCTAAAATCATGTTTGGATTGCACTCTGGATACAATCTGTCAAACGTAACTGTTCAAACTAGATGAGATAGGGACACTATGGACCATTTTCAGCAATTAAACTACAGAAATAACCACTTTTCCATATAAACAAGGTCTAAAATCATGTTTGGATTGCACTCTGTTAAACGTAACTGTTCAAACTAGATGATAGGGACACTATGGACAATTTTCAGCAATTTGCAGCAATTAAACTACAGAAATAACCACTTTTCCATATAAACAAGGTCTAAAATCATGTTTGGATTGCACTCTGTACACAATCTGTTAAACTGAACTGTTCAAACTAGATGATAAGGGACACTATGGACAATTTTCAGCAATTTGCAGCAAACAAACTACAGAAATAACCACTTTTCCATATAAACAAGGTCTAAAATCATGTTTGGATTGCACTCTGGATACAATCTGTTAAACGGAACTGTTCAAACTAGATGATAAGGGACACTATGGACAATTTTCAGCAATTTGCAGCAATTAAACTACAGAAATAACCACTTTTCCATATAAACAAGGTCTAAAATCATGTTTGGATTGCACTCTGTTAAAAGTAACTGTTCAAACTAGATGAGATAGGGACACTATGGACAATTTTCAGCAATTAAACTACAGAAATAACCACTTTTCCATATAAACAAGGTCTAAAATCATGTTTGGATTGCACTCTGTACACAATCTGTTAAACTGAACTGTTCAAACTAGATGATAAGGGACACTATGGACAATTTTCAGCAATTTGCAGCAAACAAACTACAGAAATAACCACTTTTCCATATAAACAAGGTCTAAAATCATGTTTGGATTGCACTCTGGATACAATCTGTTAAACGGAACTGTTCAAACTAGATGATAAGGGACACTATGGACAATTTTCAGCAATTTGCAGCAATTAAACTACAGAAATAACCACTTTTCCATATAAACAAGGTCTAAAATCATGTTTGGATTGCACTCTGTTAAAAGTAACTGTTCAAACTAGATGAGATAGGGACACTATGGACAATTTTCAGCAATTAAACTACAGAAATAACCACTTTTCCATATAAACAAGGTCTAAAATCATGTTTGGATTGCACTCTGGATACAATCTGTCAAACGTAACTGTTCAAACTAGATGAGATAGGGACACTATGGACCATTTTCAGCAATTAAACTACAGAAATAACCACTTTTCCATATAAACAAGGTCTAAAATCATGTTTGGATTGCACTCTGTTAAACGTAACTGTTCAAACTAGATGATAGGGACACTATGGACAATTTTCAGCAATTTGCAGCAATTAAACTACAGAAATAACCACTTTTCCATATAAACAAGGTCTAAAATCATGTTTGGATTGCACTCTGTACACAATCTGTTAAACTGAACTGTTCAAACTAGATGATAAGGGACACTATGGACAATTTTCAGCAATTTGCAGCAAACAAACTACAGAAATAACCACTTTTCCATATAAACAAGGTCTAAAATCATGTTTGGATTGCACTCTGGATACAATCTGTTAAACGGAACTGTTCAAACTAGATGATAAGGGACACTATGGACAATTTTCAGCAATTTGCAGCAATTAAACTACAGAAATAACCACTTTTCCATATAAACAAGGTCTAAAATCATGTTTGGATTGCACTCTGTTAAAAGTAACTGTTCAAACTAGATGAGATAGGGACACTATGGACAATTTTCAGCAATTAAACTACAGAAATAACCACTTTTCCATATAAACAAGGTCTAAAATCATGTTTGGATTGCACTCTGTACACAATCTGTTAAACTGAACTGTTCAAACTAGATGATAAGGGACACTATGGACAATTTTCAGCAATTTGCAGCAAACAAACTACAGAAATAACCACTTTTCCATATAAACAAGGTCTAAAATCATGTTTGGATTGCACTCTGGATACAATCTGTTAAACGGAACTGTTCAAACTAGATGATAAGGGACACTATGGACAATTTTCAGCAATTTGCAGCAATTAAACTACAGAAATAACCACTTTTCCATATAAACAAGGTCTAAAATCATGTTTGGATTGCACTCTGTTAAAAGTAACTGTTCAAACTAGATGAGATAGGGACACTATGGACAATTTTCAGCAATTAAACTACAGAAATAACCACTTTTCCATATAAACAAGGTCTAAAATCATGTTTGGATTGCACTCTGGATACAATCTGTCAAACGTAACTGTTCAAACTAGATGAGATAGGGACACTATGGACCATTTTCAGCAATTAAACTACAGAAATAACCACTTTTCCATATAAACAAGGTCTAAAATCATGTTTGGATTGCACTCTGGATACAATCTGTTAAACGTAACTGTTCAAACTAGATGACATAGGGACACTATGGACAATTTTCAGCAATTTGCAGCAATTAAACTACAGAAATAACCACTTTTCCATATAAACAAGGTCTAAAATCATGTTTGGATTGCACTCTGACGTAGAAGTCCGTCACTGGCCGCGGGCAGCATTTGGTTCTTTAACGCACACACATATTCATCACTCCTCCCTGCGCCATTATACCATAAGTTAACAATGTGGGTCGACACACAAATTAACTTCTGTCTTGGTGCAGGCATTTCACACTTGTCAATGTTCATATTTGAGAGATACAATAATTATTATACTTATCAATGTTGTGGATGAGCGCATTGTTTGTTTGTTCTGTTCCTCTCTCTCCATCTCTGTAGCTTCCGGGTGTGCTGGAAAAGGACCCGAGCTAAGGGAATTGGGTTGGCTTTATAGTGCCTGTCCCAAATGGCTCATTAATGCATATGGGCATATTGAAAGATATTGTCAGTAGTGATGTAATGTTGTAAATGTTATGTTGTGATATTGTTTAAAACCGTGTTGCAATGTATATCCTTTAGTATGTTTAGTTCATGGAAAATGTAGGTTTGTATTGTTAATTGATTCATTAATTAGGGTTAATTGTTCTGAGGGGAGGGGCTAGCCCTACAAAAGGAGCCTCTCTCCAGTCTCTAAGGAGGCATTTTTTGGATTGAGCTGTGGATGGGGCAGCATTGTTTTTAAGCTGTCCCATAAGGTAGACGTTGATGGCAGTACTGTTGTTTTTTGTTCCGGAATCACTTGTAAATAAACACCTTTGCACAGAAGAACTTTTGCGGCTCCGCCATCTTTTTATTTTGATAGAGGTTAGGTTATCCAGTTTAGCCTTCTGGCCTACTCTACGTCACACACTCTGTTAAACGTAACTGTTCAAACTAGATGATAGGGACACTATGGACAATTTGCAGCAATTAAACTACAGAAATAACCACTTTTCCATATAAACAAGGTCTAAAATCATGTTTGGATTGCACTCTGGATACAATCTGTTAAACGGAACTGTTCAAACTAGATGATAAGGGACACTATGGACAATTTTCAGCAATTTGCAGCAATTAAACTACAGAAATAACCACTTTTCCATATAAACAAGGTCTAAAATCATGTTTGGATTGCACTCTGTTAAAAGTAACTGTTCAAACTAGATGAGATAGGGACACTATGGACAATTTTCAGCAATTAAACTACAGAAATAACCACTTTTCCATATAAACAAGGTCTAAAATCATGTTTGGATTGCACTCTGTACACAATCTGTTAAACTGAACTGTTCAAACTAGATGATAAGGGACACTAAGGACAATTTTCAGCAATTTGCACTAAATTGGACTAAATTGCAATTTTCAGCAATTTGCAGCAAACAAACTACAGAAATAACGACTTTTCCATAGAAACAAGGTCTAAAATCATGTTTGAATTGCACTCTGGATACAATCTGTTAAACGTAACTGTTCAAACTAGATGACAAAGGGACACTATGGACAATTTGCAGCAATTTGCAGCAATTCAGCTACAGAAATAACCACTTTTCCATGTAAACAAGGACTAAAATCATGTTTGGATTGCACTCTGTTAAACGTAACTGTTGAAAATAGATGATAGGAACACTATGGACAATTTGCAGCAATTTGCAGCAATTAAACTACAGAAATAACCACTTTTCCATATAAACAAGGTCTAAAATCATGTTTGGATGTTAAACTAGATGAGATAGGGACACAAGATGAGATAGGAACAAATTGCAGCAATTTGCAGCAATTAAACTACAGAAATAACCACTTTTCCATATAAACAAGGACTAAAATCATGTTTGGATTGCAGTCTGTTAAACGTAACTGTTGAAAATAGATGATAGGTACACTATGGACAAATTGCAGCAATTAAACTACAGAAATAATCACTTTTCCATATAAGCAAGGTCTAAAATCATGTTTGGATTGCAGTCTGTTAAACGTAACTGTTCAAATTAGATGATAGGGACACTATGGACAATTTTCAGCAATTTGCACTAAATTGGACTAAATTGCAATTTTCAGCAATTTGCAGCAAACAAACTACAGAAATAACGACTTTTCCATAGAAACAAGGTCTAAAATCATGTTTGAATTGCACTCTGGATACAATCTGTTAAACGTAACTGTTCAAACTAGATGACAAAGGGACACTATGGACAATTTGCAGCAATTTGCAGCAATTCAGCTACAGAAATAACCACTTTTCCATGTAAACAAGGACTAAAATCATGTTTGGATTGCACTCTGTTAAACGTAACTGTTGAAAATAGATGATAGGAACACTATGGACAATTTGCAGCAATTTGCAGCAATTAAACTACAGAAATAACCACTTTTCCATGTAAACAAGGACTAAAATCATGTTTGGATTGCACTCTGTTAAACGTAACTGTTCAAACTAGATGATAGGGACACTATGGACAATTTGCAGCAATTAAACTACAGAAATAATCACTTTTCCATATAAACAAGGTCTAAAATCATGTTTGGATGTTAAACTAGATGAGATAGGGACACTATGGACAATTTGCAGCAATTAAACTACAGAAATAATCACTTTTCCATATAAGCAAGGTCTAAAATCATGTTTGGATTGCAGTCTGTTAAACGTAACTGTTGAAAATAGATGATAGGTACACTATGGACAAATTGCAGCAATTAAACTACAGAAATAATCACTTTTCCATATAAGCAAGGTCTAAAATCATGTTTGGATTGCAGTCTGTTAAACGTAACTGTTCAAACTAGATGATAGGGACACTATGGACAATTTGCAGCAATTCAGCTACAGAAATAACCACCTTTTCCATATAAACAAGGTCTAAAATCATGTTTGGATTGCACTCTGTTAAACGTAACTGTTCAAACTAGATGATAGGGACACTATGGACAATTTGCAGCAATTCAGCTACAGAAATAACCACCTTTTCCATATAAACAAGGTCTAAAATCATGTTTGGATGTTAAACTAGATGAGATAGGGACACTATGGACAATTTGCAGCAATTTGCAGCAATTAAACTACAGAAATAACCACTTTTCCATATAAACAAGGACTAAAATCATGTTTGGATTGCAGTCTGTTAAACGTAACTGTTCAAACTAGATGATAGGGACACCATGGACAATTTGCAGCAATTTGCAGCAATTCAGCTACAGAAATAACCACTTTTCCATATAAACAAGGACTAAAATCATGTTTGGATTGCACTCTGTTAAACGTAACTGTTGAAAATAAATGATAGGAGCACTATGGACAATTTTCAGCAATTTGCAGCAATTACACTACAGAAATAACCACTTTTCCATATTAACAAGGTCTAAAATCATGTTTGGATTGCACTCTGGATAGAATCTGTTAAACGTAACTGTTCAAACTAGATGAGATAGGGACATGGACAATTTGCAGCAATTTGCAGCTATTAAACTACAGAAATAACCACTTTTCCATATAAGCAAGGTCTAAAATCATGTTTGGATTGCAGTCTGTTAAACGTAACTGTTCAAATTAGATGATAGGGACACTATGGACAATTTTCAGCAATTTGCAGCAATTAAACTACAGAAATAACCACTTTTCCATATAAACAAGGTCTAAAATCATGTTTGGATGTTAAACTAGATGAGATAGGGACACAAGATGAGATAGGAACAATTTGCAGCAATTTGCAGCAATTAAACTACAGAAATAACCACTTTTCCATATAAACAAGGACTAAAATCATGTTTGGATTGCAGTCTGTTAAACGTAACTGTTCAAACTAGATGATAGGGACACCATGGACAATTTGCAGCAATTTGCAGCAATTCAGCTACAGAAATAACCACTTTTCCATATAAACAAGGACTAAAATCATGTTTGGATTGCAGTCTGTTAAACGTAACTGTTGAAAATAGATGATAGGTACACTATGGACAAACTGCAGCAATTAAACTACAGAAATAATCACTTTTCCATATAAGCAAGGTCTAAAATCATGTTTGGATTGCAGTCTGTTAAACGTAACTGTTCAAATTAGATGATAGGGACACTATGGACAATTTTCAGCAATTTGCACTAAATTGGACTAAATTGCAATTTTCAGCAATTTGCAGCAAACAAACTACAGAAATAACGACTTTTCCATAGAAACAAGGTCTAAAATCATGTTTGAATTGCACTCTGGATACAATCTGTTAAACGTAACTGTTCAAACTAGATGACAAAGGGACACTATGGACAATTTGCAGCAATTTGCAGCAATTCAGCTACAGAAATAACCACTTTTCCATGTAAACAAGGACTAAAATCATGTTTGGATTGCACTCTGTTAAACGTAACTGTTGAAAATAGATGATAGGAACACTATGGACAATTTGCAGCAATTTGCAGCAATTAAACTACAGAAATAACCACTTTTCCATGTAAACAAGGACTAAAATCATGTTTGGATTGCACTCTGTTAAACGTAACTGTTCAAACTAGATGATAGGGACACTATGGACAATTTGCAGCAATTAAACTACAGAAATAATCACTTTTCCATATAAGCAAGGTCTAAAATCATGTTTGGATTGCAGTCTGTTAAACGTAACTGTTGAAAATAGATGATAGGTACACTATGGACAAATTGCAGCAATTAAACTACAGAAATAATCACTTTTCCATATAAGCAAGGTCTAAAATCATGTTTGGATTGCAGTCTGTTAAACGTAACTGTTCAAACTAGATGATAGGGACACTATGGACAATTTGCAGCAATTCAGCTACAGAAATAACCACCTTTTCCATATAAACAAGGTCTAAAATCATGTTTGGATTGCACTCTGTTAAACGTAACTGTTCAAACTAGATGATAGGGACACTATGGACAATTTGCAGCAATTCAGCTACAGAAATAACCACCTTTTCCATATAAACAAGGTCTAAAATCATGTTTGGATGTTAAACTAGATGAGATAGGGACACTATGGACAATTTGCAGCAATTTGCAGCAATTAAACTACAGAAATAACCACTTTTCCATATAAACAAGGACTAAAATCATGTTTGGATTGCAGTCTGTTAAACGTAACTGTTCAAACTAGATGATAGGGACACCATGGACAATTTGCAGCAATTTGCAGCAATTCAGCTACAGAAATAACCACTTTTCCATATAAACAAGGACTAAAATCATGTTTGGATTGCACTCTGTTAAACGTAACTGTTGAAAATAAATGATAGGAGCACTATGGACAATTTTCAGCAATTTGCAGCAATTACACTACAGAAATAACCACTTTTCCATATTAACAAGGTCTAAAATCATGTTTGGATTGCACTCTGGATAGAATCTGTTAAACGTAACTGTTCAAACTAGATGAGATAGGGACATGGACAATTTGCAGCAATTTGCAGCTATTAAACTACAGAAATAACCACTTTTCCATATAAGCAAGGTCTAAAATCATGTTTGGATTGCAGTCTGTTAAACGTAACTGTTCAAATTAGATGATAGGGACACTATGGACAATTTTCAGCAATTTGCAGCAATTAAACTACAGAAATAACCACTTTTCCATATAAACAAGGTCTAAAATCATGTTTGGATGTTAAACTAGATGAGATAGGGACACAAGATGAGATAGGAACAATTTGCAGCAATTTGCAGCAATTAAACTACAGAAATAACCACTTTTCCATATAAACAAGGACTAAAATCATGTTTGGATTGCACTCTGTTAAACGTAACTGTTCAAACTAGATGATAGGGACACTATGGACAATTTGCAGCAATTAAACTACAGAAATAATCACTTTTCCATATAAGCAAGGTCTAAAATCATGTTTGGATTGCAGTCTGTTAAACGTAACTGTTGAAAATAGATGATAGGTACACTATGGACAAATTGCAGCACTTAAACTACAGAAATAATCACTTTTCCATATAAGCAAGGTCTAAAATCATGTTTGGATTGCAGTCTGTTAAACGTAACTGTTCAAACTAGATGATAGGGACACTATGGACAATTTGCAGCAATTCAGCTACAGAAATAACCACCTTTTCCATATAAACAAGGTCTAAAATCATGTTTGGATTGCACTCTGTTAAACGTAACTGTTCAAACTAGATGATAGGGACACTATGGACAATTTGCAGCAATTCAGCTACAGAAATAACCACCTTTTCCATATAAACAAGGTCTAAAATCATGTTTGGATGTTAAACTAGATGAGATAGGGACACTATGGACAATTTGCAGCAATTTGCAGCAATTAAACTACAGAAATAACCACTTTTCCATATAAACAAGGACTAAAATCATGTTTGGATTGCAGTCTGTTAAACGTAACTGTTCAAACTAGATGATAGGGACACCATGGACAATTTGCAGCAATTTGCAGCAATTCAGCTACAGAAATAACCACTTTTCCATATAAACAAGGACTAAAATCATGTTTGGATTGCACTCTGTTAAACGTAACTGTTGAAAATAAATGATAGGAGCACTATGGACAATTTTCAGCAATTTGCAGCAATTACACTACAGAAATAACCACTTTTCCATATTAACAAGGTCTAAAATCATGTTTGGATTGCACTCTGGATAGAATCTGTTAAACGTAACTGTTCAAACTAGATGAGATAGGGACATGGACAATTTGCAGCAATTTGCAGCTATTAAACTACAGAAATAACCACTTTTCCATATAAGCAAGGTCTAAAATCATGTTTGGATTGCAGTCTGTTAAACGTAACTGTTCAAATTAGATGATAGGGACACTATGGACAATTTTCAGCAATTTGCAGCAATTAAACTACAGAAATAACCACTTTTCCATATAAACAAGGTCTAAAATCATGTTTGGATGTTAAACTAGATGAGATAGGGACACAAGATGAGATAGGAACAATTTGCAGCAATTTGCAGCAATTAAACTACAGAAATAACCACTTTTCCATATAAACAAGGACTAAAATCATGTTTGGATTGCAGTCTGTTAAACGTAACTGTTCAAATTAGATGATAGGGACACTATGGACAATTTTCAGCAATTTGCACTAAATTGGACTAAATTGCAATTTTCAGCAATTTGCAGCAAACAAACTACAGAAATAACGACTTTTCCATAGAAACAAGGTCTAAAATCATGTTTGAATTGCACTCTGGATACAATCTGTTAAACGTAACTGTTCAAACTAGATGACAAAGGGACACTATGGACAATTTGCAGCAATTTGCAGCAATTCAGCTACAGAAATAACCACTTTTCCATGTAAACAAGGACTAAAATCATGTTTGGATTGCACTCTGTTAAACGTAACTGTTGAAAATAGATGATAGGAACACTATGGACAATTTGCAGCAATTTGCAGCAATTAAACTACAGAAATAACCACTTTTCCATGTAAACAAGGACTAAAATCATGTTTGGATTGCACTCTGTTAAACGTAACTGTTCAAACTAGATGATAGGGACACTATGGACAATTTGCAGCAATTAAACTACAGAAATAATCACTTTTCCATATAAGCAAGGTCTAAAATCATGTTTGGATTGCAGTCTGTTAAACGTAACTGTTGAAAATAGATGATAGGTACACTATGGACAAATTGCAGCAATTAAACTACAGAAATAATCACTTTTCCATATAAGCAAGGTCTAAAATCATGTTTGGATTGCAGTCTGTTAAACGTAACTGTTCAAACTAGATGATAGGGACACTATGGACAATTTGCAGCAATTCAGCTACAGAAATAACCACCTTTTCCATATAAACAAGGTCTAAAATCATGTTTGGATTGCACTCTGTTAAACGTAACTGTTCAAACTAGATGATAGGGACACTATGGACAATTTGCAGCAATTCAGCTACAGAAATAACCACCTTTTCCATATAAACAAGGTCTAAAATCATGTTTGGATGTTAAACTAGATGAGATAGGGACACTATGGACAATTTGCAGCAATTTGCAGCAATTAAACTACAGAAATAACCACTTTTCCATATAAACAAGGACTAAAATCATGTTTGGATTGCAGTCTGTTAAACGTAACTGTTCAAACTAGATGATAGGGACACCATGGACAATTTGCAGCAATTTGCAGCAATTCAGCTACAGAAATAACCACTTTTCCATATAAACAAGGACTAAAATCATGTTTGGATTGCACTCTGTTAAACGTAACTGTTGAAAATAAATGATAGGAGCACTATGGACAATTTTCAGCAATTTGCAGCAATTACACTACAGAAATAACCACTTTTCCATATTAACAAGGTCTAAAATCATGTTTGGATTGCACTCTGGATAGAATCTGTTAAACGTAACTGTTCAAACTAGATGAGATAGGGACATGGACAATTTGCAGCAATTTGCAGCTATTAAACTACAGAAATAACCACTTTTCCATATAAGCAAGGTCTAAAATCATGTTTGGATTGCAGTCTGTTAAACGTAACTGTTCAAATTAGATGATAGGGACACTATGGACAATTTTCAGCAATTTGCAGCAATTAAACTACAGAAATAACCACTTTTCCATATAAACAAGGTCTAAAATCATGTTTGGATGTTAAACTAGATGAGATAGGGACACAAGATGAGATAGGAACAATTTGCAGCAATTTGCAGCAATTAAACTACAGAAATAACCACTTTTCCATATAAACAAGGACTAAAATCATGTTTGGATTGCAGTCTGTTAAACGTAACTGTTCAAACTAGATGATAGGGACACCATGGACAATTTGCAGCAATTTGCAGCAATTCAGCTACAGAAATAACCACTTTTCCATATAAACAAGGACTAAAATCATGTTTGGATTGCAGTCTGTTAAACGTAACTGTTGAAAATAGATGATAGGTACACTATGGACAAACTGCAGCAATTAAACTACAGAAATAATCACTTTTCCATATAAGCAAGGTCTAAAATCATGTTTGGATTGCAGTCTGTTAAACGTAACTGTTCAAATTAGATGATAGGGACACTATGGACAATTTTCAGCAATTTGCACTAAATTGGACTAAATTGCAATTTTCAGCAATTTGCAGCAAACAAACTACAGAAATAACGACTTTTCCATAGAAACAAGGTCTAAAATCATGTTTGAATTGCACTCTGGATACAATCTGTTAAACGTAACTGTTCAAACTAGATGACAAAGGGACACTATGGACAATTTGCAGCAATTTGCAGCAATTCAGCTACAGAAATAACCACTTTTCCATGTAAACAAGGACTAAAATCATGTTTGGATTGCACTCTGTTAAACGTAACTGTTGAAAATAGATGATAGGAACACTATGGACAATTTGCAGCAATTTGCAGCAATTAAACTACAGAAATAACCACTTTTCCATGTAAACAAGGACTAAAATCATGTTTGGATTGCACTCTGTTAAACGTAACTGTTCAAACTAGATGATAGGGACACTATGGACAATTTGCAGCAATTAAACTACAGAAATAATCACTTTTCCATATAAGCAAGGTCTAAAATCATGTTTGGATTGCAGTCTGTTAAACGTAACTGTTGAAAATAGATGATAGGTACACTATGGACAAATTGCAGCAATTAAACTACAGAAATAATCACTTTTCCATATAAGCAAGGTCTAAAATCATGTTTGGATTGCAGTCTGTTAAACGTAACTGTTCAAACTAGATGATAGGGACACTATGGACAATTTGCAGCAATTCAGCTACAGAAATAACCACCTTTTCCATATAAACAAGGTCTAAAATCATGTTTGGATTGCACTCTGTTAAACGTAACTGTTCAAACTAGATGATAGGGACACTATGGACAATTTGCAGCAATTCAGCTACAGAAATAACCACCTTTTCCATATAAACAAGGTCTAAAATCATGTTTGGATGTTAAACTAGATGAGATAGGGACACTATGGACAATTTGCAGCAATTTGCAGCAATTAAACTACAGAAATAACCACTTTTCCATATAAACAAGGACTAAAATCATGTTTGGATTGCAGTCTGTTAAACGTAACTGTTCAAACTAGATGATAGGGACACCATGGACAATTTGCAGCAATTTGCAGCAATTCAGCTACAGAAATAACCACTTTTCCATATAAACAAGGACTAAAATCATGTTTGGATTGCACTCTGTTAAACGTAACTGTTGAAAATAAATGATAGGAGCACTATGGACAATTTTCAGCAATTTGCAGCAATTACACTACAGAAATAACCACTTTTCCATATTAACAAGGTCTAAAATCATGTTTGGATTGCACTCTGGATAGAATCTGTTAAACGTAACTGTTCAAACTAGATGAGATAGGGACATGGACAATTTGCAGCAATTTGCAGCTATTAAACTACAGAAATAACCACTTTTCCATATAAGCAAGGTCTAAAATCATGTTTGGATTGCAGTCTGTTAAACGTAACTGTTCAAATTAGATGATAGGGACACTATGGACAATTTTCAGCAATTTGCAGCAATTAAACTACAGAAATAACCACTTTTCCATATAAACAAGGTCTAAAATCATGTTTGGATGTTAAACTAGATGAGATAGGGACACAAGATGAGATAGGAACAATTTGCAGCAATTTGCAGCAATTAAACTACAGAAATAACCACTTTTCCATATAAACAAGGACTAAAATCATGTTTGGATTGCAGTCTGTTAAACGTAACTGTTCAAATTAGATGATAGGGACACTATGGACAATTTTCAGCAATTTGCACTAAATTGGACTAAATTGCAATTTTCAGCAATTTGCAGCAAACAAACTACAGAAATAACGACTTTTCCATAGAAACAAGGTCTAAAATCATGTTTGAATTGCACTCTGGATACAATCTGTTAAACGTAACTGTTCAAACTAGATGACAAAGGGACACTATGGACAATTTGCAGCAATTTGCAGCAATTCAGCTACAGAAATAACCACTTTTCCATGTAAACAAGGACTAAAATCATGTTTGGATTGCACTCTGTTAAACGTAACTGTTGAAAATAGATGATAGGAACACTATGGACAATTTGCAGCAATTTGCAGCAATTAAACTACAGAAATAACCACTTTTCCATGTAAACAAGGACTAAAATCATGTTTGGATTGCACTCTGTTAAACGTAACTGTTCAAACTAGATGATAGGGACACTATGGACAATTTGCAGCAATTAAACTACAGAAATAATCACTTTTCCATATAAACAAGGTCTAAAATCATGTTTGGATGTTAAACTAGATGAGATAGGGACACTATGGACAATTTGCAGCAATTAAACTACAGAAATAATCACTTTTCCATATAAGCAAGGTCTAAAATCATGTTTGGATTGCAGTCTGTTAAACGTAACTGTTGAAAATAGATGATAGGTACACTATGGACAAATTGCAGCAATTAAACTACAGAAATAATCACTTTTCCATATAAGCAAGGTCTAAAATCATGTTTGGATTGCAGTCTGTTAAACGTAACTGTTCAAACTAGATGATAGGGACACTATGGACAATTTGCAGCAATTCAGCTACAGAAATAACCACCTTTTCCATATAAACAAGGTCTAAAATCATGTTTGGATTGCACTCTGTTAAACGTAACTGTTCAAACTAGATGATAGGGACACTATGGACAATTTGCAGCAATTCAGCTACAGAAATAACCACCTTTTCCATATAAACAAGGTCTAAAATCATGTTTGGATGTTAAACTAGATGAGATAGGGACACTATGGACAATTTGCAGCAATTTGCAGCAATTAAACTACAGAAATAACCACTTTTCCATATAAACAAGGACTAAAATCATGTTTGGATTGCAGTCTGTTAAACGTAACTGTTCAAACTAGATGATAGGGACACCATGGACAATTTGCAGCAATTTGCAGCAATTCAGCTACAGAAATAACCACTTTTCCATATAAACAAGGACTAAAATCATGTTTGGATTGCACTCTGTTAAACGTAACTGTTGAAAATAAATGATAGGAGCACTATGGACAATTTTCAGCAATTTGCAGCAATTACACTACAGAAATAACCACTTTTCCATATTAACAAGGTCTAAAATCATGTTTGGATTGCACTCTGGATAGAATCTGTTAAACGTAACTGTTCAAACTAGATGAGATAGGGACATGGACAATTTGCAGCAATTTGCAGCTATTAAACTACAGAAATAACCACTTTTCCATATAAGCAAGGTCTAAAATCATGTTTGGATTGCAGTCTGTTAAACGTAACTGTTCAAATTAGATGATAGGGACACTATGGACAATTTTCAGCAATTTGCAGCAATTAAACTACAGAAATAACCACTTTTCCATATAAACAAGGTCTAAAATCATAATTATTATACTTATCAATGTAGTGGATGAGCGCATTGTTTGTTTGTTCTGTTCCTCTCTCTCCATCTCTGTAGCTTCCGGGTGTGCTGGAAAAGGACCCGAGCTAAGGGAATTGGGTTGGCTTTATAGTGCCTGTCCCAAATGGCTCATTAATGCATATGGGCATATTGAAAGATATTGTCAGTAGTGATGTAATGTTGTAAATGTTATGTTGTGATATTGTTTAAAACCGTGTTGCAATGTATATCCTTTAGTATGTTTAGTTCATGGAAAATGTAGGTTTGTATTGTTAATTGATTAATTAATTAGGGTTAATTGTTCTGAGGGGAGGGGCTAGCCCTACAAAAGGAGCCTCTCTCCAGTCTCTAAGGAGGCATTTTTTGGATTGAGCTGTGGATGGGGCAGCATTGTTTTTAAGCTGTCCCATAAGGTAGACGTTGATGGCAGTACTGTTGTTTTTTGTTCCGGAATCACTTGTAAATAAACACCTTTGCACAGAAGAACTTTTGCGGCTCCGCCATCTTTTTATTTTGATAGAGGTTAGGTTATCCAGTTTAGCCTTCTGGCCTACTCTACGTGACACACTCTGTTAAACGTAACTGTTCAAACTAGATGATAGGGACACTATGGACAATTTTCAGCAATTTGCAGCAATTAAACTACAGAAATAATCACTTTTCCATATAAACAAGGTCTAAAATCATGTTTGGATTGCACTCTGGATACAATCTGTTAAACGTAACTGTTCAAACTAGATAGGGACACTATTGACAATTTTCAGCAATTTGCAGCAATTCAACTACAGAAATAACCACTTTTCCATATAAACAAGGTCTAAAATCATGTTTGGATTGCACTCAGGATACAATCTGTCAAACGTAACTGTTCAAACTAGATGAGATAGGGACACTATGGACGATTTTCAGCAATTAAACTACAGAAATAACCACTTTTCCATATAAACAAGGTCTAAAATCATGTTTGGATTGCACTCTGGATACAATCTGTTAAACGTAACTGTTCAAACTAGATGAGATAGGGACATGGACAATTTGCAGCAATTTGCAGCTATTAAACTACAGAAATAACCACTTTTCCATATAAGCAAGGTCTAAAATCATGTTTGGATTGCAGTCTGTTAAACGTAACTGTTCAAATTAGATGATAGGGACACTATGGACAATTTTCAGCAATTTGCAGCAATTAAACTACAGAAATAACCACTTTTCCATATAAACAAGGTCTAAAATCATGTTTGGATGTTAAACTAGATGAGATAGGGACACAAGATGAGATAGGAACAATTTGCAGCAATTTGCAGCAATTAAACTACAGAAATAACCACTTTTCCATATAAACAAGGACTAAAATCATGTTTGGATTGCAGTCTGTTAAACGTAACTGTTCAAACTAGATGATAGGGACACCATGGACAATTTGCAGCAATTTGCAGCAATTCAGCTACAGAAATAACCACTTTTCCATATAAACAAGGACTAAAATCATGTTTGGATTGCAGTCTGTTAAACGTAACTGTTGAAAATAGATGATAGGTACACTATGGACAAACTGCAGCAATTAAACTACAGAAATAATCACTTTTCCATATAAGCAAGGTCTAAAATCATGTTTGGATTGCAGTCTGTTAAACGTAACTGTTCAAATTAGATGATAGGGACACTATGGACAATTTTCAGCAATTTGCACTAAATTGGACTAAATTGCAATTTTCAGCAATTTGCAGCAAACAAACTACAGAAATAACGACTTTTCCATAGAAACAAGGTCTAAAATCATGTTTGAATTGCACTCTGGATACAATCTGTTAAACGTAACTGTTCAAACTAGATGACAAAGGGACACTATGGACAATTTGCAGCAATTTGCAGCAATTCAGCTACAGAAATAACCACTTTTCCATGTAAACAAGGACTAAAATCATGTTTGGATTGCACTCTGTTAAACGTAACTGTTGAAAATAGATGATAGGAACACTATGGACAATTTGCAGCAATTTGCAGCAATTAAACTACAGAAATAACCACTTTTCCATGTAAACAAGGACTAAAATCATGTTTGGATTGCACTCTGTTAAACGTAACTGTTCAAACTAGATGATAGGGACACTATGGACAATTTGCAGCAATTAAACTACAGAAATAATCACTTTTCCATATAAGCAAGGTCTAAAATCATGTTTGGATTGCAGTCTGTTAAACGTAACTGTTGAAAATAGATGATAGGTACACTATGGACAAATTGCAGCAATTAAACTACAGAAATAATCACTTTTCCATATAAGCAAGGTCTAAAATCATGTTTGGATTGCAGTCTGTTAAACGTAACTGTTCAAACTAGATGATAGGGACACTATGGACAATTTGCAGCAATTCAGCTACAGAAATAACCACCTTTTCCATATAAACAAGGTCTAAAATCATGTTTGGATTGCACTCTGTTAAACGTAACTGTTCAAACTAGATGATAGGGACACTATGGACAATTTGCAGCAATTCAGCTACAGAAATAACCACCTTTTCCATATAAACAAGGTCTAAAATCATGTTTGGATGTTAAACTAGATGAGATAGGGACACTATGGACAATTTGCAGCAATTTGCAGCAATTAAACTACAGAAATAACCACTTTTCCATATAAACAAGGACTAAAATCATGTTTGGATTGCAGTCTGTTAAACGTAACTGTTCAAACTAGATGATAGGGACACCATGGACAATTTGCAGCAATTTGCAGCAATTCAGCTACAGAAATAACCACTTTTCCATATAAACAAGGACTAAAATCATGTTTGGATTGCACTCTGTTAAACGTAACTGTTGAAAATAAATGATAGGAGCACTATGGACAATTTTCAGCAATTTGCAGCAATTACACTACAGAAATAACCACTTTTCCATATTAACAAGGTCTAAAATCATGTTTGGATTGCACTCTGGATAGAATCTGTTAAACGTAACTGTTCAAACTAGATGAGATAGGGACATGGACAATTTGCAGCAATTTGCAGCTATTAAACTACAGAAATAACCACTTTTCCATATAAGCAAGGTCTAAAATCATGTTTGGATTGCAGTCTGTTAAACGTAACTGTTCAAATTAGATGATAGGGACACTATGGACAATTTTCAGCAATTTGCAGCAATTAAACTACAGAAATAACCACTTTTCCATATAAACAAGGTCTAAAATCATGTTTGGATGTTAAACTAGATGAGATAGGGACACAAGATGAGATAGGAACAATTTGCAGCAATTTGCAGCAATTAAACTACAGAAATAACCACTTTTCCATATAAACAAGGACTAAAATCATGTTTGGATTGCACTCTGTTAAACGTAACTGTTCAAACTAGATGATAGGGACACTATGGACAATTTGCAGCAATTAAACTACAGAAATAATCACTTTTCCATATAAGCAAGGTCTAAAATCATGTTTGGATTGCAGTCTGTTAAACGTAACTGTTGAAAATAGATGATAGGTACACTATGGACAAATTGCAGCACTTAAACTACAGAAATAATCACTTTTCCATATAAGCAAGGTCTAAAATCATGTTTGGATTGCAGTCTGTTAAACGTAACTGTTCAAACTAGATGATAGGGACACTATGGACAATTTGCAGCAATTCAGCTACAGAAATAACCACCTTTTCCATATAAACAAGGTCTAAAATCATGTTTGGATTGCACTCTGTTAAACGTAACTGTTCAAACTAGATGATAGGGACACTATGGACAATTTGCAGCAATTCAGCTACAGAAATAACCACCTTTTCCATATAAACAAGGTCTAAAATCATGTTTGGATGTTAAACTAGATGAGATAGGGACACTATGGACAATTTGCAGCAATTTGCAGCAATTAAACTACAGAAATAACCACTTTTCCATATAAACAAGGACTAAAATCATGTTTGGATTGCAGTCTGTTAAACGTAACTGTTCAAACTAGATGATAGGGACACCATGGACAATTTGCAGCAATTTGCAGCAATTCAGCTACAGAAATAACCACTTTTCCATATAAACAAGGACTAAAATCATGTTTGGATTGCACTCTGTTAAACGTAACTGTTGAAAATAAATGATAGGAGCACTATGGACAATTTTCAGCAATTTGCAGCAATTACACTACAGAAATAACCACTTTTCCATATTAACAAGGTCTAAAATCATGTTTGGATTGCACTCTGGATAGAATCTGTTAAACGTAACTGTTCAAACTAGATGAGATAGGGACATGGACAATTTGCAGCAATTTGCAGCTATTAAACTACAGAAATAACCACTTTTCCATATAAGCAAGGTCTAAAATCATGTTTGGATTGCAGTCTGTTAAACGTAACTGTTCAAATTAGATGATAGGGACACTATGGACAATTTTCAGCAATTTGCAGCAATTAAACTACAGAAATAACCACTTTTCCATATAAACAAGGTCTAAAATCATGTTTGGATGTTAAACTAGATGAGATAGGGACACAAGATGAGATAGGAACAATTTGCAGCAATTTGCAGCAATTAAACTACAGAAATAACCACTTTTCCATATAAACAAGGACTAAAATCATGTTTGGATTGCAGTCTGTTAAACGTAACTGTTCAAATTAGATGATAGGGACACTATGGACAATTTTCAGCAATTTGCACTAAATTGGACTAAATTGCAATTTTCAGCAATTTGCAGCAAACAAACTACAGAAATAACGACTTTTCCATAGAAACAAGGTCTAAAATCATGTTTGAATTGCACTCTGGATACAATCTGTTAAACGTAACTGTTCAAACTAGATGACAAAGGGACACTATGGACAATTTGCAGCAATTTGCAGCAATTCAGCTACAGAAATAACCACTTTTCCATGTAAACAAGGACTAAAATCATGTTTGGATTGCACTCTGTTAAACGTAACTGTTGAAAATAGATGATAGGAACACTATGGACAATTTGCAGCAATTTGCAGCAATTAAACTACAGAAATAACCACTTTTCCATGTAAACAAGGACTAAAATCATGTTTGGATTGCACTCTGTTAAACGTAACTGTTCAAACTAGATGATAGGGACACTATGGACAATTTGCAGCAATTAAACTACAGAAATAATCACTTTTCCATATAAGCAAGGTCTAAAATCATGTTTGGATTGCAGTCTGTTAAACGTAACTGTTGAAAATAGATGATAGGTACACTATGGACAAATTGCAGCAATTAAACTACAGAAATAATCACTTTTCCATATAAGCAAGGTCTAAAATCATGTTTGGATTGCAGTCTGTTAAACGTAACTGTTCAAACTAGATGATAGGGACACTATGGACAATTTGCAGCAATTCAGCTACAGAAATAACCACCTTTTCCATATAAACAAGGTCTAAAATCATGTTTGGATTGCACTCTGTTAAACGTAACTGTTCAAACTAGATGATAGGGACACTATGGACAATTTGCAGCAATTCAGCTACAGAAATAACCACCTTTTCCATATAAACAAGGTCTAAAATCATGTTTGGATGTTAAACTAGATGAGATAGGGACACTATGGACAATTTGCAGCAATTTGCAGCAATTAAACTACAGAAATAACCACTTTTCCATATAAACAAGGACTAAAATCATGTTTGGATTGCAGTCTGTTAAACGTAACTGTTCAAACTAGATGATAGGGACACCATGGACAATTTGCAGCAATTTGCAGCAATTCAGCTACAGAAATAACCACTTTTCCATATAAACAAGGACTAAAATCATGTTTGGATTGCACTCTGTTAAACGTAACTGTTGAAAATAAATGATAGGAGCACTATGGACAATTTTCAGCAATTTGCAGCAATTACACTACAGAAATAACCACTTTTCCATATTAACAAGGTCTAAAATCATGTTTGGATTGCACTCTGGATAGAATCTGTTAAACGTAACTGTTCAAACTAGATGAGATAGGGACATGGACAATTTGCAGCAATTTGCAGCTATTAAACTACAGAAATAACCACTTTTCCATATAAGCAAGGTCTAAAATCATGTTTGGATTGCAGTCTGTTAAACGTAACTGTTCAAATTAGATGATAGGGACACTATGGACAATTTTCAGCAATTTGCAGCAATTAAACTACAGAAATAACCACTTTTCCATATAAACAAGGTCTAAAATCATGTTTGGATGTTAAACTAGATGAGATAGGGACACAAGATGAGATAGGAACAATTTGCAGCAATTTGCAGCAATTAAACTACAGAAATAACCACTTTTCCATATAAACAAGGACTAAAATCATGTTTGGATTGCAGTCTGTTAAACGTAACTGTTCAAACTAGATGATAGGGACACCATGGACAATTTGCAGCAATTTGCAGCAATTCAGCTACAGAAATAACCACTTTTCCATATAAACAAGGACTAAAATCATGTTTGGATTGCAGTCTGTTAAACGTAACTGTTGAAAATAGATGATAGGTACACTATGGACAAACTGCAGCAATTAAACTACAGAAATAATCACTTTTCCATATAAGCAAGGTCTAAAATCATGTTTGGATTGCAGTCTGTTAAACGTAACTGTTCAAATTAGATGATAGGGACACTATGGACAATTTTCAGCAATTTGCACTAAATTGGACTAAATTGCAATTTTCAGCAATTTGCAGCAAACAAACTACAGAAATAACGACTTTTCCATAGAAACAAGGTCTAAAATCATGTTTGAATTGCACTCTGGATACAATCTGTTAAACGTAACTGTTCAAACTAGATGACAAAGGGACACTATGGACAATTTGCAGCAATTTGCAGCAATTCAGCTACAGAAATAACCACTTTTCCATGTAAACAAGGACTAAAATCATGTTTGGATTGCACTCTGTTAAACGTAACTGTTGAAAATAGATGATAGGAACACTATGGACAATTTGCAGCAATTTGCAGCAATTAAACTACAGAAATAACCACTTTTCCATGTAAACAAGGACTAAAATCATGTTTGGATTGCACTCTGTTAAACGTAACTGTTCAAACTAGATGATAGGGACACTATGGACAATTTGCAGCAATTAAACTACAGAAATAATCACTTTTCCATATAAGCAAGGTCTAAAATCATGTTTGGATTGCAGTCTGTTAAACGTAACTGTTGAAAATAGATGATAGGTACACTATGGACAAATTGCAGCAATTAAACTACAGAAATAATCACTTTTCCATATAAGCAAGGTCTAAAATCATGTTTGGATTGCAGTCTGTTAAACGTAACTGTTCAAACTAGATGATAGGGACACTATGGACAATTTGCAGCAATTCAGCTACAGAAATAACCACCTTTTCCATATAAACAAGGTCTAAAATCATGTTTGGATTGCACTCTGTTAAACGTAACTGTTCAAACTAGATGATAGGGACACTATGGACAATTTGCAGCAATTCAGCTACAGAAATAACCACCTTTTCCATATAAACAAGGTCTAAAATCATGTTTGGATGTTAAACTAGATGAGATAGGGACACTATGGACAATTTGCAGCAATTTGCAGCAATTAAACTACAGAAATAACCACTTTTCCATATAAACAAGGACTAAAATCATGTTTGGATTGCAGTCTGTTAAACGTAACTGTTCAAACTAGATGATAGGGACACCATGGACAATTTGCAGCAATTTGCAGCAATTCAGCTACAGAAATAACCACTTTTCCATATAAACAAGGACTAAAATCATGTTTGGATTGCACTCTGTTAAACGTAACTGTTGAAAATAAATGATAGGAGCACTATGGACAATTTTCAGCAATTTGCAGCAATTACACTACAGAAATAACCACTTTTCCATATTAACAAGGTCTAAAATCATGTTTGGATTGCACTCTGGATAGAATCTGTTAAACGTAACTGTTCAAACTAGATGAGATAGGGACATGGACAATTTGCAGCAATTTGCAGCTATTAAACTACAGAAATAACCACTTTTCCATATAAGCAAGGTCTAAAATCATGTTTGGATTGCAGTCTGTTAAACGTAACTGTTCAAATTAGATGATAGGGACACTATGGACAATTTTCAGCAATTTGCAGCAATTAAACTACAGAAATAACCACTTTTCCATATAAACAAGGTCTAAAATCATAATTATTATACTTATCAATGTAGTGGATGAGCGCATTGTTTGTTTGTTCTGTTCCTCTCTCTCCATCTCTGTAGCTTCCGGGTGTGCTGGAAAAGGACCCGAGCTAAGGGAATTGGGTTGGCTTTATAGTGCCTGTCCCAAATGGCTCATTAATGCATATGGGCATATTGAAAGATATTGTCAGTAGTGATGTAATGTTGTAAATGTTATGTTGTGATATTGTTTAAAACCGTGTTGCAATGTATATCCTTTAGTATGTTTAGTTCATGGAAAATGTAGGTTTGTATTGTTAATTGATTAATTAATTAGGGTTAATTGTTCTGAGGGGAGGGGCTAGCCCTACAAAAGGAGCCTCTCTCCAGTCTCTAAGGAGGCATTTTTTGGATTGAGCTGTGGATGGGGCAGCATTGTTTTTAAGCTGTCCCATAAGGTAGACGTTGATGGCAGTACTGTTGTTTTTTGTTCCGGAATCACTTGTAAATAAACACCTTTGCACAGAAGAACTTTTGCGGCTCCGCAATCTTTTTATTTTGATAGAGGTTAGGTTATCCAGTTTAGCCTTCTGGCCTACTCTACGTGACACACTCTGTTAAACGTAACTGTTCAAACTAGATGATAGGGACACTATGGACAATTTTCAGCAATTTGCAGCAATTAAACTACAGAAATAATCACTTTTCCATATAAACAAGGTCTAAAATCATGTTTGGATTGCACTCTGGATACAATCTGTTAAACGTAACTGTTCAAACTAGATAGGGACACTATGGACAATTTTCAGCAATTTGCAGCAATTCAACTACAGAAATAACCACTTTTCCATATAAACAAGGTCTAAAATCATGTTTGGATTGCACTCTGTACACAATCTGTTAAACTGAACTGTTCAAACTAGATGATAAGGGTCACTATGGACAATTTTCAGCAATTTGCAGCAAACAAACTACAGAAATAACCACTTTTCCATATAAACAAGGTCTAAAATCATGTTTGGATTGCACTCTGGATACAATCTGTTAAACGGAACTGTTCAAACTAGATGATAAGGGACACTATGGACAATTTTCAGCAATTTGCAGCAATTAAACTACAGAAATAACCACTTTTCCATATAAACAAGGTCTAAAATCATGTTTGGATTGCACTCTGTTAAAAGTAACTGTTCAAACTAGATGAGATAGGGACACTATGGACAATTTTCAGCAATTAAACTACAGAAATAACCACTTTTCCATATAAACAAGGTCTAAAATCATGTTTGGATTGCACTCTGTACACAATCTGTTAAACTGAACTGTTCAAACTAGATGATAAGGGACACTATGGACAATTTTCAGCAATTTGCAGCAAACAAACTACAGAAATAACCACTTTTCCATATAAACAAGGTCTAAAATCATGTTTGGATTGCACTCTGGATACAATCTGTTAAACGGAACTGTTCAAACTAGATGATAAGGGACACTATGGACAATTTTCAGCAATTTGCAGCAATTAAACTACAGAAATAACCACTTTTCCAAATAAACAAGGTCTAAAATCATGTTTGGATTGCACTCTGTTAAAAGTAACTGTTCAAACTAGATGAGATAGGGACACTATGGACAATTTTCAGCAATTAAACTACAGAAATAACCACTTTTCCATATAAACAAGGTCTAAAATCATGTTTGGATTGCACTCTGGATACAATCTGTCAAACGTAACTGTTCAAACTAGATGAGATAGGGACACTATGGACCATTTTCAGCAATTAAACTACAGAAATAACCACTTTTCCATATAAACAAGGTCTAAAATCATGTTGGGTTGCACTCTGTTAAACGTAACTGTTCAAACTAGATGATAGGGACACTATGGACAATTTTCAGCAATTTGCAGCAATTAAACTACAGAAATAACCACTTTTCCATATAAACAAGGTCTAAAATCATGTTTGGATTGCACTCTGTACACAATCTGTTAAACTGAACTGTTCAAACTAGATGATAAGGGACACTATGGACAATTTTCAGCAATTTGCAGCAAACAAACTACAGAAATAACCACTTTTCCATATAAACAAGGTCTAAAATCATGTTTGGATTGCACTCTGGATACAATCTGTTAAACGGAACTGTTCAAACTAGATGATAAGGGACACTATGGACAATTTTCAGCAATTTGCAGCAATTAAACTACAGAAATAACCACTTTTCCATATAAACAAGGTCTAAAATCATGTTTGGATTGCACTCTGTTAAAAGTAACTGTTCAAACTAGATGAGATAGGGACACTATGGACAATTTTCAGCAATTAAACTACAGAAATAACCACTTTTCCATATAAACAAGGTCTAAAATCATGTTTGGATTGCACTCTGGATACAATCTGTCAAACGTAACTGTTCAAACTAGATGAGATAGGGACACTATGGACCATTTTCAGCAATTAAACTACAGAAATAACCCCTTTTCCATATAAACAAGGTCTAAAATCATGTTTGGATTGCACTCTGGATACAATCTGTTAAACGTAACTGTTCAAACTAGATGACATAGGGACACTATGGACAATTTTCAGCAATTTGCAGCAATTAAACTACAGAAATAACCACTTTTCCATATAAACAAGGTCTAAAATCATGTTTGGATTGCACTCTGACGTAGAAGTCCGTCACTGGCCGCGGGCAGCATTTGGTTCTTTAACGCACACACATATTCATCACTCCTCCCTGCGCCATTATACCATAAGTTAACAATGTGGGTCGACACACAAATTAACTTCTGTCTTGGTGCAGGCATTTCACACTTGTCAATGTTCATATTTGAGAGATACAATAATTATTATACTTATCAATGTTGTGGATGAGCGCATTGTTTGTTTGTTCTGTTCCTCTCTCTCCATCTCTGTAGCTTCCGGGTGTGCTGGAAAAGGACCCGAGCTAAGGGAATTGGGTTGGCTTTATAGTGCCTGTCCCAAATGGCTCATTAATGCATATGGGCATATTGAAAGATATTGTCAGTAGTGATGTAATGTTGTAAATGTTATGTTGTGATATTGTTTAAAACCGTGTTGCAATGTATATCCTTTAGTATGTTTAGTTCATGGAAAATGTAGGTTTGTATTGTTAATTGATTCATTAATTAGGGTTAATTGTTCTGAGGGGAGGGGCTAGCCCTACAAAAGGAGCCTCTCTCCAGTCTCTAAGGAGGCATTTTTTGGATTGAGCTGTGGATGGGGCAGCATTGTTTTTAAGCTGTCCCATAAGGTAGACGTTGATGGCAGTACTGTTGTTTTTTGTTCCGGAATCACTTGTAAATAAACACCTTTGCACAGAAGAACTTTTGCGGCTCCGCCATCTTTTTATTTTGATAGAGGTTAGGTTATCCAGTTTAGCCTTCTGGCCTACTCTACGTCACACACTCTGTTAAACGTAACTGTTCAAACTAGATGATAGGGACACTATGGACAATTTGCAGCAATTAAACTACAGAAATAACCACTTTTCCATATAAACAAGGTCTAAAATCATGTTTGGATTGCACTCTGGATACAATCTGTTAAACGGAACTGTTCAAACTAGATGATAAGGGACACTATGGACAATTTTCAGCAATTTGCAGCAATTAAACTACAGAAATAACCACTTTTCCATATAAACAAGGTCTAAAATCATGTTTGGATTGCACTCTGTTAAAAGTAACTGTTCAAACTAGATGAGATAGGGACACTATGGACAATTTTCAGCAATTAAACTACAGAAATAACCACTTTTCCATATAAACAAGGTCTAAAATCATGTTTGGATTGCACTCTGTACACAATCTGTTAAACTGAACTGTTCAAACTAGATGATAAGGGACACTAAGGACAATTTTCAGCAATTTGCACTAAATTGGACTAAATTGCAATTTTCAGCAATTTGCAGCAAACAAACTACAGAAATAACGACTTTTCCATAGAAACAAGGTCTAAAATCATGTTTGAATTGCACTCTGGATACAATCTGTTAAACGTAACTGTTCAAACTAGATGACAAAGGGACACTATGGACAATTTGCAGCAATTTGCAGCAATTCAGCTACAGAAATAACCACTTTTCCATGTAAACAAGGACTAAAATCATGTTTGGATTGCACTCTGTTAAACGTAACTGTTGAAAATAGATGATAGGAACACTATGGACAATTTGCAGCAATTTGCAGCAATTAAACTACAGAAATAACCACTTTTCCATATAAACAAGGTCTAAAATCATGTTTGGATGTTAAACTAGATGAGATAGGGACACAAGATGAGATAGGAACAAATTGCAGCAATTTGCAGCAATTAAACTACAGAAATAACCACTTTTCCATATAAACAAGGACTAAAATCATGTTTGGATTGCAGTCTGTTAAACGTAACTGTTCAAACTAGATGATAGGGACACCATGGACAATTTGCAGCAATTTGCAGCAATTCAGCTACAGAAATAACCACTTTTCCATATAAACAAGGACTAAAATCATGTTTGGATTGCAGTCTGTTAAACGTAACTGTTGAAAATAGATGATAGGTACACTATGGACAAATTGCAGCAATTAAACTACAGAAATAATCACTTTTCCATATAAGCAAGGTCTAAAATCATGTTTGGATTGCAGTCTGTTAAACGTAACTGTTCAAATTAGATGATAGGGACACTATGGACAATTTTCAGCAATTTGCACTAAATTGGACTAAATTGCAATTTTCAGCAATTTGCAGCAAACAAACTACAGAAATAACGACTTTTCCATAGAAACAAGGTCTAAAATCATGTTTGAATTGCACTCTGGATACAATCTGTTAAACGTAACTGTTCAAACTAGATGACAAAGGGACACTATGGACAATTTGCAGCAATTTGCAGCAATTCAGCTACAGAAATAACCACTTTTCCATGTAAACAAGGACTAAAATCATGTTTGGATTGCACTCTGTTAAACGTAACTGTTGAAAATAGATGATAGGAACACTATGGACAATTTGCAGCAATTTGCAGCAATTAAACTACAGAAATAACCACTTTTCCATGTAAACAAGGACTAAAATCATGTTTGGATTGCACTCTGTTAAACGTAACTGTTCAAACTAGATGATAGGGACACTATGGACAATTTGCAGCAATTAAACTACAGAAATAATCACTTTTCCATATAAACAAGGTCTAAAATCATGTTTGGATGTTAAACTAGATGAGATAGGGACACTATGGACAATTTGCAGCAATTAAACTACAGAAATAATCACTTTTCCATATAAGCAAGGTCTAAAATCATGTTTGGATTGCAGTCTGTTAAACGTAACTGTTGAAAATAGATGATAGGTACACTATGGACAAATTGCAGCAATTAAACTACAGAAATAATCACTTTTCCATATAAGCAAGGTCTAAAATCATGTTTGGATTGCAGTCTGTTAAACGTAACTGTTCAAACTAGATGATAGGGACACTATGGACAATTTGCAGCAATTCAGCTACAGAAATAACCACCTTTTCCATATAAACAAGGTCTAAAATCATGTTTGGATTGCACTCTGTTAAACGTAACTGTTCAAACTAGATGATAGGGACACTATGGACAATTTGCAGCAATTCAGCTACAGAAATAACCACCTTTTCCATATAAACAAGGTCTAAAATCATGTTTGGATGTTAAACTAGATGAGATAGGGACACTATGGACAATTTGCAGCAATTTGCAGCAATTAAACTACAGAAATAACCACTTTTCCATATAAACAAGGACTAAAATCATGTTTGGATTGCAGTCTGTTAAACGTAACTGTTCAAACTAGATGATAGGGACACCATGGACAATTTGCAGCAATTTGCAGCAATTCAGCTACAGAAATAACCACTTTTCCATATAAACAAGGACTAAAATCATGTTTGGATTGCACTCTGTTAAACGTAACTGTTGAAAATAAATGATAGGAGCACTATGGACAATTTTCAGCAATTTGCAGCAATTACACTACAGAAATAACCACTTTTCCATATTAACAAGGTCTAAAATCATGTTTGGATTGCACTCTGGATAGAATCTGTTAAACGTAACTGTTCAAACTAGATGAGATAGGGACATGGACAATTTGCAGCAATTTGCAGCTATTAAACTACAGAAATAACCACTTTTCCATATAAGCAAGGTCTAAAATCATGTTTGGATTGCAGTCTGTTAAACGTAACTGTTCAAATTAGATGATAGGGACACTATGGACAATTTTCAGCAATTTGCAGCAATTAAACTACAGAAATAACCACTTTTCCATATAAACAAGGTCTAAAATCATGTTTGGATGTTAA
Organism: Oncorhynchus mykiss; assembly: GCF_057628025.1. Classification (NCBI taxonomy): domain Eukaryota; kingdom Metazoa; phylum Chordata; class Actinopteri; order Salmoniformes; family Salmonidae; genus Oncorhynchus; species Oncorhynchus mykiss. The sequence continues at coordinate 45,306,547 of NC_143046.1, forward strand.
ACTAGATGAGATAGGGACACAAGATGAGATAGGAACAATTTGCAGCAATTTGCAGCAATTAAACTACAGAAATAACCACTTTTCCATATAAACAAGGACTAAAATCATGTTTGGATTGCAGTCTGTTAAACGTAACTGTTCAAACTAGATGATAGGGACACCATGGACAATTTGCAGCAATTTGCAGCAATTCAGCTACAGAAATAACCACTTTTCCATATAAACAAGGACTAAAATCATGTTTGGATTGCAGTCTGTTAAACGTAACTGTTGAAAATAGATGATAGGTACACTATGGACAAACTGCAGCAATTAAACTACAGAAATAATCACTTTTCCATATAAGCAAGGTCTAAAATCATGTTTGGATTGCAGTCTGTTAAACGTAACTGTTCAAATTAGATGATAGGGACACTATGGACAATTTTCAGCAATTTGCACTAAATTGGACTAAATTGCAATTTTCAGCAATTTGCAGCAAACAAACTACAGAAATAACGACTTTTCCATAGAAACAAGGTCTAAAATCATGTTTGAATTGCACTCTGGATACAATCTGTTAAACGTAACTGTTCAAACTAGATGACAAAGGGACACTATGGACAATTTGCAGCAATTTGCAGCAATTCAGCTACAGAAATAACCACTTTTCCATGTAAACAAGGACTAAAATCATGTTTGGATTGCACTCTGTTAAACGTAACTGTTGAAAATAGATGATAGGAACACTATGGACAATTTGCAGCAATTTGCAGCAATTAAACTACAGAAATAACCACTTTTCCATGTAAACAAGGACTAAAATCATGTTTGGATTGCACTCTGTTAAACGTAACTGTTCAAACTAGATGATAGGGACACTATGGACAATTTGCAGCAATTAAACTACAGAAATAATCACTTTTCCATATAAGCAAGGTCTAAAATCATGTTTGGATTGCAGTCTGTTAAACGTAACTGTTGAAAATAGATGATAGGTACACTATGGACAAATTGCAGCAATTAAACTACAGAAATAATCACTTTTCCATATAAGCAAGGTCTAAAATCATGTTTGGATTGCAGTCTGTTAAACGTAACTGTTCAAACTAGATGATAGGGACACTATGGACAATTTGCAGCAATTCAGCTACAGAAATAACCACCTTTTCCATATAAACAAGGTCTAAAATCATGTTTGGATTGCACTCTGTTAAACGTAACTGTTCAAACTAGATGATAGGGACACTATGGACAATTTGCAGCAATTCAGCTACAGAAATAACCACCTTTTCCATATAAACAAGGTCTAAAATCATGTTTGGATGTTAAACTAGATGAGATAGGGACACTATGGACAATTTGCAGCAATTTGCAGCAATTAAACTACAGAAATAACCACTTTTCCATATAAACAAGGACTAAAATCATGTTTGGATTGCAGTCTGTTAAACTTAACTGTTCAAACTAGATGATAGGGACACCATGGACAATTTGCAGCAATTTGCAGCAATTCAGCTACAGAAATAACCACTTTTCCATATAAACAAGGACTAAAATCATGTTTGGATTGCACTCTGTTAAACGTAACTGTTGAAAATAAATGATAGGAGCACTATGGACAATTTTCAGCAATTTGCAGCAATTACACTACAGAAATAACCACTTTTCCATATTAACAAGGTCTAAAATCATGTTTGGATTGCACTCTGGATAGAATCTGTTAAACGTAACTGTTCAAACTAGATGAGATAGGGACATGGACAATTTGCAGCAATTTGCAGCTATTAAACTACAGAAATAACCACTTTTCCATATAAGCAAGGTCTAAAATCATGTTTGGATTGCAGTCTGTTAAACGTAACTGTTCAAATTAGATGATAGGGACACTATGGACAATTTTCAGCAATTTGCAGCAATTAAACTACAGAAATAACCACTTTTCCATATAAACAAGGTCTAAAATCATGTTTGGATGTTAAACTAGATGAGATAGGGACACAAGATGAGATAGGAACAATTTGCAGCAATTTGCAGCAATTAAACTACAGAAATAACCACTTTTCCATATAAACAAGGACTAAAATCATGTTTGGATTGCAGTCTGTTAAACGTAACTGTTCAAATTAGATGATAGGGACACTATGGACAATTTTCAGCAATTTGCACTAAATTGGACTAAATTGCAATTTTCAGCAATTTGCAGCAAACAAACTACAGAAATAACGACTTTTCCATAGAAACAAGGTCTAAAATCATGTTTGAATTGCACTCTGGATACAATCTGTTAAACGTAACTGTTCAAACTAGATGACAAAGGGACACTATGGACAATTTGCAGCAATTTGCAGCAATTCAGCTACAGAAATAACCACTTTTCCATGTAAACAAGGACTAAAATCATGTTTGGATTGCACTCTGTTAAACGTAACTGTTGAAAATAGATGATAGGAACACTATGGACAATTTGCAGCAATTTGCAGCAATTAAACTACAGAAATAACCACTTTTCCATGTAAACAAGGACTAAAATCATGTTTGGATTGCACTCTGTTAAACGTAACTGTTCAAACTAGATGATAGGGACACTATGGACAATTTGCAGCAATTAAACTACAGAAATAATCACTTTTCCATATAAACAAGGTCTAAAATCATGTTTGGATGTTAAACTAGATGAGATAGGGACACTATGGACAATTTGCAGCAATTAAACTACAGAAATAATCACTTTTCCATATAAGCAAGGTCTAAAATCATGTTTGGATTGCAGTCTGTTAAACGTAACTGTTGAAAATAGATGATAGGTACACTATGGACAAATTGCAGCAATTAAACTACAGAAATAATCACTTTTCCATATAAGCAAGGTCTAAAATCATGTTTGGATTGCAGTCTGTTAAACGTAACTGTTCAAACTAGATGATAGGGACACTATGGACAATTTGCAGCAATTCAGCTACAGAAATAACCACCTTTTCCATATAAACAAGGTCTAAAATCATGTTTGGATTGCACTCTGTTAAACGTAACTGTTCAAACTAGATGATAGGGACACTATGGACAATTTGCAGCAATTCAGCTACAGAAATAACCACCTTTTCCATATAAACAAGGTCTAAAATCATGTTTGGATGTTAAACTAGATGAGATAGGGACACTATGGACAATTTGCAGCAATTTGCAGCAATTAAACTACAGAAATAACCACTTTTCCATATAAACAAGGACTAAAATCATGTTTGGATTGCAGTCTGTTAAACGTAACTGTTCAAACTAGATGATAGGGACACCATGGACAATTTGCAGCAATTTGCAGCAATTCAGCTACAGAAATAACCACTTTTCCATATAAACAAGGACTAAAATCATGTTTGGATTGCACTCTGTTAAACGTAACTGTTGAAAATAAATGATAGGAGCACTATGGACAATTTTCAGCAATTTGCAGCAATTACACTACAGAAATAACCACTTTTCCATATTAACAAGGTCTAAAATCATGTTTGGATTGCACTCTGGATAGAATCTGTTAAACGTAACTGTTCAAACTAGATGAGATAGGGACATGGACAATTTGCAGCAATTTGCAGCTATTAAACTACAGAAATAACCACTTTTCCATATAAGCAAGGTCTAAAATCATGTTTGGATTGCAGTCTGTTAAACGTAACTGTTCAAATTAGATGATAGGGACACTATGGACAATTTTCAGCAATTTGCAGCAATTAAACTACAGAAATAACCACTTTTCCATATAAACAAGGTCTAAAATCATGTTTGGATGTTAAACTAGATGAGATAGGGACACAAGATGAGATAGGAACAATTTGCAGCAATTTGCAGCAATTAAACTACAGAAATAACCACTTTTCCATATAAACAAGGACTAAAATCATGTTTGGATTGCAGTCTGTTAAACGTAACTGTTCAAACTAGATGATAGGGACACCATGGACAATTTGCAGCAATTTGCAGCAATTCAGCTACAGAAATAACCACTTTTCCATATAAACAAGGACTAAAATCATGTTTGGATTGCAGTCTGTTAAACGTAACTGTTGAAAATAGATGATAGGTACACTATGGACAAACTGCAGCAATTAAACTACAGAAATAATCACTTTTCCATATAAGCAAGGTCTAAAATCATGTTTGGATTGCAGTCTGTTAAACGTAACTGTTCAAATTAGATGATAGGGACACTATGGACAATTTTCAGCAATTTGCACTAAATTGGACTAAATTGCAATTTTCAGCAATTTGCAGCAAACAAACTACAGAAATAACGACTTTTCCATAGAAACAAGGTCTAAAATCATGTTTGAATTGCACTCTGGATACAATCTGTTAAACGTAACTGTTCAAACTAGATGACAAAGGGACACTATGGACAATTTGCAGCAATTTGCAGCAATTCAGCTACAGAAATAACCACTTTTCCATGTAAACAAGGACTAAAATCATGTTTGGATTGCACTCTGTTAAACGTAACTGTTGAAAATAGATGATAGGAACACTATGGACAATTTGCAGCAATTTGCAGCAATTAAACTACAGAAATAACCACTTTTCCATGTAAACAAGGACTAAAATCATGTTTGGATTGCACTCTGTTAAACGTAACTGTTCAAACTAGATGATAGGGACACTATGGACAATTTGCAGCAATTAAACTACAGAAATAATCACTTTTCCATATAAGCAAGGTCTAAAATCATGTTTGGATTGCAGTCTGTTAAACGTAACTGTTGAAAATAGATGATAGGTACACTATGGACAAATTGCAGCAATTAAACTACAGAAATAATCACTTTTCCATATAAGCAAGGTCTAAAATCATGTTTGGATTGCAGTCTGTTAAACGTAACTGTTCAAACTAGATGATAGGGACACTATGGACAATTTGCAGCAATTCAGCTACAGAAATAACCACCTTTTCCATATAAACAAGGTCTAAAATCATGTTTGGATTGCACTCTGTTAAACGTAACTGTTCAAACTAGATGATAGGGACACTATGGACAATTTGCAGCAATTCAGCTACAGAAATAACCACCTTTTCCATATAAACAAGGTCTAAAATCATGTTTGGATGTTAAACTAGATGAGATAGGGACACTATGGACAATTTGCAGCAATTTGCAGCAATTAAACTACAGAAATAACCACTTTTCCATATAAACAAGGACTAAAATCATGTTTGGATTGCAGTCTGTTAAACGTAACTGTTCAAACTAGATGATAGGGACACCATGGACAATTTGCAGCAATTTGCAGCAATTCAGCTACAGAAATAACCACTTTTCCATATAAACAAGGACTAAAATCATGTTTGGATTGCACTCTGTTAAACGTAACTGTTGAAAATAAATGATAGGAGCACTATGGACAATTTTCAGCAATTTGCAGCAATTACACTACAGAAATAACCACTTTTCCATATTAACAAGGTCTAAAATCATGTTTGGATTGCACTCTGGATAGAATCTGTTAAACGTAACTGTTCAAACTAGATGAGATAGGGACATGGACAATTTGCAGCAATTTGCAGCTATTAAACTACAGAAATAACCACTTTTCCATATAAGCAAGGTCTAAAATCATGTTTGGATTGCAGTCTGTTAAACGTAACTGTTCAAATTAGATGATAGGGACACTATGGACAATTTTCAGCAATTTGCAGCAATTAAACTACAGAAATAACCACTTTTCCATATAAACAAGGTCTAAAATCATGTTTGGATGTTAAACTAGATGAGATAGGGACACAAGATGAGATAGGAACAATTTGCAGCAATTTGCAGCAATTAAACTACAGAAATAACCACTTTTCCATATAAACAAGGACTAAAATCATGTTTGGATTGCACTCTGTTAAACGTAACTGTTCAAACTAGATGATAGGGACACTATGGACAATTTGCAGCAATTAAACTACAGAAATAATCACTTTTCCATATAAGCAAGGTCTAAAATCATGTTTGGATTGCAGTCTGTTAAACGTAACTGTTGAAAATAGATGATAGGTACACTATGGACAAATTGCAGCAATTAAACTACAGAAATAATCACTTTTCCATATAAGCAAGGTCTAAAATCATGTTTGGATTGCAGTCTGTTAAACGTAACTGTTCAAACTAGATGATAGGGACACTATGGACAATTTGCAGCAATTCAGCTACAGAAATAACCACCTTTTCCATATAAACAAGGTCTAAAATCATGTTTGGATTGCACTCTGTTAAACGTAACTGTTCAAACTAGATGATAGGGACACTATGGACAATTTGCAGCAATTCAGCTACAGAAATAACCACCTTTTCCATATAAACAAGGTCTAAAATCATGTTTGGATGTTAAACTAGATGAGATAGGGACACTATGGACAATTTGCAGCAATTTGCAGCAATTAAACTACAGAAATAACCACTTTTCCATATAAACAAGGACTAAAATCATGTTTGGATTGCAGTCTGTTAAACGTAACTGTTCAAACTAGATGATAGGGACACCATGGACAATTTGCAGCAATTTGCAGCAATTCAGCTACAGAAATAACCACTTTTCCATATAAACAAGGACTAAAATCATGTTTGGATTGCACTCTGTTAAACGTAACTGTTGAAAATAAATGATAGGAGCACTATGGACAATTTTCAGCAATTTGCAGCAATTACACTACAGAAATAACCACTTTTCCATATTAACAAGGTCTAAAATCATGTTTGGATTGCACTCTGGATAGAATCTGTTAAACGTAACTGTTCAAACTAGATGAGATAGGGACATGGACAATTTGCAGCAATTTGCAGCTATTAAACTACAGAAATAACCACTTTTCCATATAAGCAAGGTCTAAAATCATGTTTGGATTGCAGTCTGTTAAACGTAACTGTTCAAATTAGATGATAGGGACACTATGGACAATTTTCAGCAATTTGCAGCAATTAAACTACAGAAATAACCACTTTTCCATATAAACAAGGTCTAAAATCATGTTTGGATGTTAAACTAGATGAGATAGGGACACAAGATGAGATAGGAACAATTTGCAGCAATTTGCAGCAATTAAACTACAGAAATAACCACTTTTCCATATAAACAAGGACTAAAATCATGTTTGGATTGCAGTCTGTTAAACGTAACTGTTCAAATTAGATGATAGGGACACTATGGACAATTTTCAGCAATTTGCACTAAATTGGACTAAATTGCAATTTTCAGCAATTTGCAGCAAACAAACTACAGAAATAACGACTTTTCCATAGAAACAAGGTCTAAAATCATGTTTGAATTGCACTCTGGATACAATCTGTTAAACGTAACTGTTCAAACTAGATGACAAAGGGACACTATGGACAATTTGCAGCAATTTGCAGCAATTCAGCTACAGAAATAACCACTTTTCCATGTAAACAAGGACTAAAATCATGTTTGGATTGCACTCTGTTAAACGTAACTGTTGAAAATAGATGATAGGAACACTATGGACAATTTGCAGCAATTTGCAGCAATTAAACTACAGAAATAACCACTTTTCCATGTAAACAAGGACTAAAATCATGTTTGGATTGCACTCTGTTAAACGTAACTGTTCAAACTAGATGATAGGGACACTATGGACAATTTGCAGCAATTAAACTACAGAAATAATCACTTTTCCATATAAACAAGGTCTAAAATCATGTTTGGATGTTAAACTAGATGAGATAGGGACACTATGGACAATTTGCAGCAATTAAACTACAGAAATAATCACTTTTCCATATAAGCAAGGTCTAAAATCATGTTTGGATTGCAGTCTGTTAAATGTAACTGTTGAAAATAGATGATAGGTACACTATGGACAAATTGCAGCAATTAAACTACAGAAATAATCACTTTTCCATATAAGCAAGGTCTAAAATCATGTTTGGATTGCAGTCTGTTAAACGTAACTGTTCAAACTAGATGATAGGGACACTATGGACAATTTGCAGCAATTCAGCTACAGAAATAACCACCTTTTCCATATAAACAAGGTCTAAAATCATGTTTGGATTGCACTCTGTTAAACGTAACTGTTCAAACTAGATGATAGGGACACTATGGACAATTTGCAGCAATTCAGCTACAGAAATAACCACCTTTTCCATATAAACAAGGTCTAAAATCATGTTTGGATGTTAAACTAGATGAGATAGGGACACTATGGACAATTTGCAGCAATTTGCAGCAATTAAACTACAGAAATAACCACTTTTCCATATAAACAAGGACTAAAATCATGTTTGGATTGCAGTCTGTTAAACGTAACTGTTCAAACTAGATGATAGGGACACCATGGACAATTTGCAGCAATTTGCAGCAATTCAGCTACAGAAATAACCACTTTTCCATATAAACAAGGACTAAAATCATGTTTGGATTGCACTCTGTTAAACGTAACTGTTGAAAATAAATGATAGGAGCACTATGGACAATTTTCAGCAATTTGCAGCAATTACACTACAGAAATAACCACTTTTCCATATTAACAAGGTCTAAAATCATGTTTGGATTGCACTCTGGATAGAATCTGTTAAACGTAACTGTTCAAACTAGATGAGATAGGGACATGGACAATTTGCAGCAATTTGCAGCTATTAAACTACAGAAATAACCACTTTTCCATATAAGCAAGGTCTAAAATCATGTTTGGATTGCAGTCTGTTAAACGTAACTGTTCAAATTAGATGATAGGGACACTATGGACAATTTTCAGCAATTTGCAGCAATTAAACTACAGAAATAACCACTTTTCCATATAAACAAGGTCTAAAATCATGTTTGGATGTTAAACTAGATGAGATAGGGACACAAGATGAGATAGGAACAATTTGCAGCAATTTGCAGCAATTAAACTACAGAAATAACCACTTTTCCATATAAACAAGGACTAAAATCATGTTTGGATTGCAGTCTGTTAAACGTAACTGTTCAAACTAGATGATAGGGACACCATGGACAATTTGCAGCAATTTGCAGCAATTCAGCTACAGAAATAACCACTTTTCCATATAAACAAGGACTAAAATCATGTTTGGATTGCAGTCTGTTAAACGTAACTGTTGAAAATAGATGATAGGTACACTATGGACAAACTGCAGCAATTAAACTACAGAAATAATCACTTTTCCATATAAGCAAGGTCTAAAATCATGTTTGGATTGCAGTCTGTTAAACGTAACTGTTCAAATTAGATGATAGGGACACTATGGACAATTTTCAGCAATTTGCACTAAATTGGACTAAATTGCAATTTTCAGCAATTTGCAGCAAACAAACTACAGAAATAACGACTTTTCCATAGAAACAAGGTCTAAAATCATGTTTGAATTGCACTCTGGATACAATCTGTTAAACGTAACTGTTCAAACTAGATGACAAAGGGACACTATGGACAATTTGCAGCAATTTGCAGCAATTCAGCTACAGAAATAACCACTTTTCCATGTAAACAAGGACTAAAATCATGTTTGGATTGCACTCTGTTAAACGTAACTGTTGAAAATAGATGATAGGAACACTATGGACAATTTGCAGCAATTTGCAGCAATTAAACTACAGAAATAACCACTTTTCCATGTAAACAAGGACTAAAATCATGTTTGGATTGCACTCTGTTAAACGTAACTGTTCAAACTAGATGATAGGGACACTATGGACAATTTGCAGCAATTAAACTACAGAAATAATCACTTTTCCATATAAGCAAGGTCTAAAATCATGTTTGGATTGCAGTCTGTTAAACGTAACTGTTGAAAATAGATGATAGGTACACTATGGACAAATTGCAGCAATTAAACTACAGAAATAATCACTTTTCCATATAAGCAAGGTCTAAAATCATGTTTGGATTGCAGTCTGTTAAACGTAACTGTTCAAACTAGATGATAGGGACACTATGGACAATTTGCAGCAATTCAGCTACAGAAATAACCACCTTTTCCATATAAACAAGGTCTAAAATCATGTTTGGATTGCACTCTGTTAAACGTAACTGTTCAAACTAGATGATAGGGACACTATGGACAATTTGCAGCAATTCAGCTACAGAAATAACCACCTTTTCCATATAAACAAGGTCTAAAATCATGTTTGGATGTTAAACTAGATGAGATAGGGACACTATGGACAATTTGCAGCAATTTGCAGCAATTAAACTACAGAAATAACCACTTTTCCATATAAACAAGGACTAAAATCATGTTTGGATTGCAGTCTGTTAAACGTAACTGTTCAAACTAGATGATAGGGACACCATGGACAATTTGCAGCAATTTGCAGCAATTCAGCTACAGAAATAACCACTTTTCCATATAAACAAGGACTAAAATCATGTTTGGATTGCACTCTGTTAAACGTAACTGTTGAAAATAAATGATAGGAGCACTATGGACAATTTTCAGCAATTTGCAGCAATTACACTACAGAAATAACCACTTTTCCATATTAACAAGGTCTAAAATCATGTTTGGATTGCACTCTGGATAGAATCTGTTAAACGTAACTGTTCAAACTAGATGAGATAGGGACATGGACAATTTGCAGCAATTTGCAGCTATTAAACTACAGAAATAACCACTTTTCCATATAAGCAAGGTCTAAAATCATGTTTGGATTGCAGTCTGTTAAACGTAACTGTTCAAATTAGATGATAGGGACACTATGGACAATTTTCAGCAATTTGCAGCAATTAAACTACAGAAATAACCACTTTTCCATATAAACAAGGTCTAAAATCATGTTTGGATGTTAAACTAGATGAGATAGGGACACAAGATGAGATAGGAACAATTTGCAGCAATTTGCAGCAATTAAACTACAGAAATAACCACTTTTCCATATAAACAAGGACTAAAATCATGTTTGGATTGCAGTCTGTTAAACGTAACTGTTCAAACTAGATGATAGGGACACCATGGACAATTTGCAGCAATTTGCAGCAATTCAGCTACAGAAATAACCACTTTTCCATATAAACAAGGACTAAAATCATGTTTGGATTGCAGTCTGTTAAACGTAACTGTTGAAAATAGATGATAGGTACACTATGGACAAACTGCAGCAATTAAACTACAGAAATAATCACTTTTCCATATAAGCAAGGTCTAAAATCATGTTTGGATTGCAGTCTGTTAAACGTAACTGTTCAAATTAGATGATAGGGACACTATGGACAATTTTCAGCAATTTGCACTAAATTGGACTAAATTGCAATTTTCAGCAATTTGCAGCAAACAAACTACAGAAATAACGACTTTTCCATAGAAACAAGGTCTAAAATCATGTTTGAATTGCACTCTGGATACAATCTGTTAAACGTAACTGTTCAAACTAGATGACAAAGGGACACTATGGACAATTTGCAGCAATTTGCAGCAATTCAGCTACAGAAATAACCACTTTTCCATGTAAACAAGGACTAAAATCGTGTTTGGATTGCACTCTGTTAAACGTAACTGTTGAAAATAGATGATAGGAACACTATGGACAATTTGCAGCAATTTGCAGCAATTAAACTACAGAAATAACCACTTTTCCATGTAAACAAGGACTAAAATCATGTTTGGATTGCACTCTGTTAAACGTAACTGTTCAAACTAGATGATAGGGACACTATGGACAATTTGCAGCAATTAAACTACAGAAATAATCACTTTTCCATGTAAACAAGGACTAAAATCATGTTTGGATTGCAGTCTGTTAAACGTAACTGTTCAAATTAGATGATAGGGACACTATGGACAATTTGCAGCAATTTGCAGCAATTAAACTACAGAAATAACCACTTTTCCATATAAACAAGGACTAAAATCATGTTTGGATTGCACTCTGTTAAACGTAACTGTTCAAACTAGATGATAGGGACACCATGGACAATTTGCAGCAATTTGCAGCAATTACACTACAGAAATAACCACTTTTCATTATAAACAAGGTCTAAAATCATGTTTGGATTGCAGTCTGTTAAACGTAACTGTTGAAAATAGATGATAGGTACACTATGGACAAATTGCAGCAATTAAACTACAGAAATAATCACTTTTCCATGTAAACAAGGACTAAAATCATGTTTGGATTGCAGTCTGTTAAACGTAACTGTTCAAATTAGATGATAGGGACACTATGGACAATTTGCAGCAATTTGCAGCAATTAAACTACAGAAATAACCACTTTTCCATATAAACAAGGACTAAAATCATGTTTGGATTGCACTCTGTTAAACGTAACTGTTCAAACTAGATGATAGGGACACCATGGACAATTTGCAGCAATTTGCAGCAATTACACTACAGAAATAACCACTTTTCATTATAAACAAGGTCTAAAATCATGTTTGGATTGCAGTCTGTTAAACGTAACTGTTGAAAATAGATGATAGGAACACTATGGACAATTTGCAGCAATTTGCAGCAATTAAACTACAGAAATAATCACTTTTCCATATAAGCAAGGTCTAAAATCATGTTTGGATTGCAGTCTGTTAAACGTAACTGTTCAAATTAGATGATAGGGACACTATGGACAATTTTCAGCAATTTGCACTAAATTGGACTAAATTGCAATTTGCAGCAAACAAACTACAGAAATAACGACTTTTCCATAGAAACAAGGTCTAAAATCATGTTTGAATTGCACTCTGGATACAATCTGTTAAACGTAACTGTTCAAACTAGATGACAAAGGGACACTATGGACAATTTGCAGCAATTTGCAGCAATTCAGCTACAGAAATAACCACTTTTCCATGTAAACAAGGACTAAAATCATGTTTGGATTGCACTCTGTTAAACGTAACTGTTGAAAATAGATGATAGGAACACTATGGACAATTTGCAGCAATTTGCAGCAATTAAACTACAGAAATAACCACTTTTCCATATAAACAAGGTCTAAAATCATGTTTGGATGTTAAACTAGATGAGATAGGGACACAAGATGAGATAGGAACAATTTGCAGCAATTTGCAGCAATTAAACTACAGAAATAACCACTTTTCCATATAAACAAGGACTAAAATCATGTTTGGATTGCAGTCTGTTAAACGTAACTGTTCAAACTAGATGATAGGGACACCATGGACAATTTGCAGCAATTTGCAGCAATTCAGCTACAGAAATAACCACTTTTCCATATAAACAAGGACTAAAATCATGTTTGGATTGCAGTCTGTTAAACGTAACTGTTGAAAATAGATGATAGGTACACTATGGACAAATTGCAGCAATTAAACTACAGAAATAATCACTTTTCCATATAAGCAAGGTCTAAAATCATGTTTGGATTGCAGTCTGTTAAACGTAACTGTTCAAACTAGATGATAGGGACACTATGGACAATTTGCAGCAATTCAGCTACAGAAATAACCACCTTTTCCATATAAACAAGGTCTAAAATCATGTTTGGATTGCACTCTGTTAAACGTAACTGTTCAAACTAGATGATAGGGACACTATGGACAATTTGCAGCAATTCAGCTACAGAAATAACCACCTTTTCCATATAAACAAGGTCTAAAATCATGTTTGGATGTTAAACTAGATGAGATAGGGACACTATGGACAATTTGCAGCAATTTGCAGCAATTAAACTACAGAAATAACCACTTTTCCATATAAACAAGGACTAAAATCATGTTTGGATTGCAGTCTGTTAAACGTAACTGTTCAAACTAGATGATAGGGACACCATGGACAATTTGCAGCAATTTGCAGCAATTCAGCTACAGAAATAACCACTTTTCCATATAAACAAGGACTAAAATCATGTTTGGATTGCACTCTGTTAAACGTAACTGTTCAAACTAGATGAGATAGGGACACTATGGACAATTTGCAGCAATTAAACTACAGGAATAACCACTTTTCCATATAACATGGTCTAAAATCATGTTTGGATTGCAGTCTGTTAAACGTAACTGTTGAAAATAGATGATAGGTACACTATGGACAAATTGCAGCAATTAAACTACAGAAATAATCACTTTTCCATATAAGCAAGGTCTAAAATCATGTTTGGATTGCAGTCTGTTAAACGTAACTGTTCAAATTAGATGATAGGGACACTATGGACAATTTTCAGCAATTTGCACTAAATTGGACTAAATTGCAATTTTCAGCAATTTGCAGCAAACAAACTACAGAAATAACGACTTTTCCATAGAAACAAGGTCTAAAATCATGTTTGAATTGCACTCTGGATACAATCTGTTAAACGTAACTGTTCAAACTAGATGACAAAGGGACACTATGGACAATTTGCAGCAATTTGCAGCAATTCAGCTACAGAAATAACCACTTTTCCATGTAAACAAGGACTAAAATCATGTTTGGATTGCACTCTGTTAAACGTAACTGTTGAAAATAGATGATAGGAACACTATGGACAATTTGCAGCAATTTGCAGCAATTAAACTACAGAAATAACCACTTTTCCATGTAAACAAGGACTAAAATCATGTTTGGATTGCACTCTGTTAAACGTAACTGTTCAAACTAGATGATAGGGACACTATGGACAATTTGCAGCAATTAAACTACAGAAATAATCACTTTTCCATATAAGCAAGGTCTAAAATCATGTTTGGATTGCAGTCTGTTAAACGTAACTGTTGAAAATAGATGATAGGTACACTATGGACAAATTGCAGCAATTAAACTACAGAAATAATCACTTTTCCATATAAGCAAGGTCTAAAATCATGTTTGGATTGCAGTCTGTTAAACGTAACTGTTCAAATTAGATGATAGGGACACTATGGACAATTTGCAGCAATTTGCAGCAATTAAACTACAGAAATAACCACTTTTCCATATAAACAAGGACTAAAATCATGTTTGGATTGCACTCTGTTAAACGTAACTGTTCAAACTAGATGATAGGGACACCATGGACAATTTGCAGCAATTTGCAGCAATTACACTACAGAAATAACCACTTTTCATTATAAACAAGGTCTAAAATCATGTTTGGATTGCAGTCTGTTAAACGTAACTGTTGAAAATAGATGATAGGTACACTATGGACAAATTGCAGCAATTAAACTACAGAAATAATCACTTTTCCATGTAAACAAGGACTAAAATCATGTTTGGATTGCAGTCTGTTAAACATAACTGTTCAAATTAGATGATAGGGACACTATGGACAATTTGCAGCAATTTGCAGCAATTAAACTACAGAAATAACCACTTTTCCATATAAACAAGGACTAAAATCATGTTTGGATTGCACTCTGTTAAACGTAACTGTTCAAACTAGATGATAGGGACACCATGGACAATTTGCAGCAATTTGCAGCAATTACACTACAGAAATAACCACTTTTCATTATAAACAAGGTCTAAAATCATGTTTGGATTGCAGTCTGTTAAACGTAACTGTTGAAAATAGATGATAGGAACACTATGGACAATTTGCAGCAATTTGCAGCAATTAAACTACAGAAATAACCACTTTTCCATGTAAACAAGGACTAAAATCATGTTTGGATTGCACTCTGTTAAACGTAACTGTTCAAACTAGATGATAGGGACACCATGGACAATTTTCAGCAATTTGCAGCAATTACACTACAGAAATAACCACTTTTCATTATAAACAAGGTCTAAAATCATGTTTGGATTGCAGTCTGTTAAACGTAACTGTTGAAAATAGATGATAGGTACACTATGGACAAATTGCAGCAATTAAACTACAGAAATAATCACTTTTCCATATAAGCAAGGTCTAAAATCATGTTTGGATTGCAGTCTGTTAAACGTAACTGTTCAAACTAGATGATAGGGACACTATGGACAATTTGCAGCAATTCAGCTACAGAAATAACCACCTTTTCCATATAAACAAGGTCTAAAATCATGTTTGGATTGCACTCTGTTAAACGTAACTGTTCAAACTAGATGATAGGGACACTATGGACAATTTGCAGCAATTCAGCTACAGAAATAACCACCTTTTCCATATAAACAAGGTCTAAAATCATGTTTGGATGTTAAACTAGATGAGATAGGGACACTATGGACAATTTGCAGCAATTTGCAGCAATTAAACTACAGAAATAACCACTTTTCCATATAAACAAGGACTAAAATCATGTTTGGATTGCAGTCTGTTAAACGTAACTGTTCAAACTAGATGATAGGGACACCATGGACAATTTGCAGCAATTTGCAGCAATTCAGCTACAGAAATAACCACTTTTCCATATAAACAAGGACTAAAATCATGTTTGGATTGCACTCTGTTAAACGTAACTGTTCAAACTAGATGAGATAGGGACACTATGGACAATTTGCAGCAATTAAACTACAGGAATAACCACTTTTCCATATAACATGGTCTAAAATCATGTTTGGATTGCAGTCTGTTAAACGTAACTGTTGAAAATAAATGATAGGAGCACTATGGACAATTTTCAGCAATTTGCAGCAATTACACTACAGAAATAACCACTTTTCCATATTAACAAGGTCTAAAATCATGTTTGGATTGCACTCTGGATAGAATCTGTTAAACGTAACTGTTCAAACTAGATGAGATAGGGACATGGACAATTTGCAGCAATTTGCAGCTATTAAACTACAGAAATAACCACTTTTCCATATAAGCAAGGTCTAAAATCATGTTTGGATTGCAGTCTGTTAAACGTAACTGTTCAAATTAGATGATAGGGACACTATGGACAATTTTCAGCAATTTGCAGCAATTAAACTACAGAAATAACCACTTTTCCATATAAACAAGGTCTAAAATCATGTTTGGATGTTAAACTAGATGAGATAGGGACACAAGATGAGATAGGAACAATTTGCAGCAATTTGCAGCAATTAAACTACAGAAATAACCACTTTTCCATATAAACAAGGACTAAAATCATGTTTGGATTGCAGTCTGTTAAACGTAACTGTTCAAACTAGATGATAGGGACACCATGGACAATTTGCAGCAATTTGCAGCAATTCAGCTACAGAAATAACCACTTTTCCATATAAACAAGGACTAAAATCATGTTTGGATTGCAGTCTGTTAAACGTAACTGTTGAAAATAGATGATAGGTACACTATGGACAAATTGCAGCAATTAAACTACAGAAATAATCACTTTTCCATATAAGCAAGGTCTAAAATCATGTTTGGATTGCAGTCTGTTAAACGTAACTGTTCAAATTAGATGATAGGGACACTATGGACAATTTTCAGCAATTTGCACTAAATTGGACTAAATTGCAATTTTCAGCAATTTGCAGCAAACAAACTACAGAAATAACGACTTTTCCATAGAAACAAGGTCTAAAATCATGTTTGAATTGCACTCTGGATACAATCTGTTAAACGTAACTGTTCAAACTAGATGACAAAGGGACACTATGGACAATTTGCAGCAATTTGCAGCAATTCAGCTACAGAAATAACCACTTTTCCATGTAAACAAGGACTAAAATCATGTTTGGATTGCACTCTGTTAAACGTAACTGTTGAAAATAGATGATAGGAACACTATGGACAATTTGCAGCAATTTGCAGCAATTAAACTACAGAAATAACCACTTTTCCATGTAAACAAGGACTAAAATCATGTTTGGATTGCACTCTGTTAAACGTAACTGTTCAAACTAGATGATAGGGACACTATGGACAATTTGCAGCAATTAAACTACAGAAATAATCACTTTTCCATATAAGCAAGGTCTAAAATCATGTTTGGATTGCAGTCTGTTAAACGTAACTGTTGAAAATAGATGATAGGTACACTATGGACAAATTGCAGCAATTAAACTACAGAAATAATCACTTTTCCATATAAGCAAGGTCTAAAATCATGTTTGGATTGCAGTCTGTTAAACGTAACTGTTCAAATTAGATGATAGGGACACTATGGACAATTTGCAGCAATTTGCAGCAATTAAACTACAGAAATAACCACTTTTCCATATAAACAAGGACTAAAATCATGTTTGGATTGCACTCTGTTAAACGTAACTGTTCAAACTAGATGATAGGGACACCATGGACAATTTGCAGCAATTTGCAGCAATTACACTACAGAAATAACCACTTTTCATTATAAACAAGGTCTAAAATTATGTTTGGATTGCAGTCTGTTAAACGTAACTGTTGAAAATAGATGATAGGTACACTATGGACAAATTGCAGCAATTAAACTACAGAAATAATCACTTTTCCATGTAAACAAGGACTAAAATCATGTTTGGATTGCAGTCTGTTAAACGTAACTGTTCAAATTAGATGATAGGGACACTATGGACAATTTGCAGCAATTTGCAGCAATTAAACTACAGAAATAACCACTTTTCCATATAAACAAGGACTAAAATCATGTTTGGATTGCACTCTGTTAAACGTAACTGTTCAAACTAGATGATAGGGACACCATGGACAATTTGCAGCAATTTGCAGCAATTACACTACAGAAATAACCACTTTTCATTATAAACAAGGTCTAAAATCATGTTTGGATTGCAGTCTGTTAAACGTAACTGTTGAAAATAGATGATAGGAACACTATGGACAATTTGCAGCAATTTGCAGCAATTAAACTACAGAAATAACCACTTTTCCATGTAAACAAGGACTAAAATCATGTTTGGATTGCACTCTGTTAAACGTAACTGTTGAAAATAGATGATAGGAACACTATGGACAACTTTCAGCAATTTGCAGCAATTAAACTACAGAAATAATCACTTTTCCATATAAACAAGGTCTAAAATCATGTTTGGTTTGCACTCTGGATACAATCTGTTAAACGGAACTGTTCAAACTAGATGATAGGGACACTATGGACAATTTTCAGCAATTTGCAGCAATTAAACTACAGAAATAACCACTTTTCCATATAAACAAGGTCTAAAATCATGTTTGGATTGCACTCTGTTAAACGTAACTGTTCAAACTAGATGATAGGGACACTATGGACAATTTTCAGCAATTTGCAGCAATTAAACTACAGAAATAACCACTTTTCCATATAAACAAGTTCTAAAATCATGTTTGGATTGCACTCTGTTAAACGTAACTGTTCAACCTAGATGAGATAAGGACACTATGGACAATTTTCAGCAATTTGCAGCAATTAAACTACAGAAATAACCACTTTTCCATATAAACAAGGTCTAAAATCATGTTTGGATTGCACTCTGTTAAACGTAACTGTTCAAACTAGATGAGATAGGGACACTATGGACAATTTTCAGCAATTAAACTACAGAAATAACCACTTTTCCATATAAACAAGGTCTAAAATCATGTTTGGATTGCACTCTGTTAAACGTAACTGTTCAAACTAGATGATAGGGACACTATGGACAATTTTCAGCAATTTTCAGCAATTAAACTACAGAAATAACCACTTTTCCATATAAACAAGGTCTAAAATCATGTTTGGATTGCACTCTGGATACAATCTGTTAAACGGAACTGTTCAAACTAGATGAGATAGGGACACTATGGACAATTTTCAGCAATTTGCAGCAATTAAAAACAGAAATAACCACTTTTCCATATAAACAAGGTCTAAAATCATGTTTGGATTGCACTCTGTTAAACGTAACTGTTCAAACTAGATGAGATAGGGACACTATGGACAATTTTCAGCAATTAAACTACAGAAATAACCACTTTTCCATAAACAAGGTCTAAAATCATGTTTGTATTGCACTCTGTTAAACGTAACTGTTCAAACTAGATGATAGGGACACTATGGACAATTTTCAGCAATTTGCAGCAATTAAACTACAGAAATAACCACTTTTCCATATAAACAAGGTCTAAAATCATGTTTGGATTGCACTCTGGATACAATCTGTCAAACGTAACTGTTCAAACTAGATGAGATAGGGACACTATGGACAATTTTCAGCAATGTGCAGCAATTAAACTACAGAAATAACCACTTTTCCATATAAACAAGGTCTAAAATCATGTTTGGATTGCACTCTGTTAAACGTAACTGTTCAAACTAGATGAGATAGGGACACTATGGACAATTTTCAGCAATTTGCAGCAATTAAACTACAGAAATAACCACTTTTCCATATAAACAAGGTCTAAAATCATGTTTGGATTGCACTCTGTTAAACGTAACTGTTCAAACTAGATGATAGGTACACTATGGACAAATTGCAGCAATTTGCAGCAATTAAACTACAGAAATAACCACTTTTCCATGTAAACAAGGACTAAAATCATGTTTGGATTGCACTCTGTTAAACGTAACTGTTCAAACTAGATGATAGGGACACTATGGACAATTTGCAGCAATTAAACTACAGAAATAATCACTTTTCCATATAAACAAGGTCTAAAATCATGTTTGGATGTTAAACTAGATGAGATAGGGACACTATGGACAATTTGCAGCAATTAAACTACAGAAATAACCACTTTTCCATATAAACAAGGACTAAAATCATGTTTGGATTGCACTCTGTTAAACGTAACTGTTCAAACTAGATGATAGGGACACTATGGACAATTTGCAGCAATTCAGCTACAGAAATAACCACCTTTTCCATATAAACAAGGTCTAAAATCATGTTTGGATGTTAAACTAGATGAGATAGGGACACTATGGACAATTTGCAGCAATTTGCAGCAATTAAACTACAGAAATAACCACTTTTCCATATAAACAAGGACTAAAATCATGTTTGGATTGCACTCTGTTAAACGTAACTGTTCAAACTAGATGATAGGGACACTATGGACAATTTGCAGCAATTAAACTACAGAAATAATCACTTTTCCATATAAACAAGGTCTAAAATCATGTTTGGATTGCACTCTGTTAAACGTAACTGTTCAAACTAGATGATAGGGACACTATGGACAATTTGCAGCAATTAAACTACAGAAATAATCACTTTTCCATATAAACAAGGTCTAAAATCATGTTTGGATGTTAAACTAGATGAGATAGGGACACTATGGACAATTTGCAGCAATTAAACTACAGAAATAACCACTTTTCCATATAAACAAGGACTAAAATCATGTTTGGATTGCAGTCTGTTAAACGTAACTGTTCAAACTAGATGATAGGGACACCATGGACAATTTGCAGCAATTTGCAGCAATTCAGCTACAGAAATAACCACTTTTTCCATATAAACAAGGTCTAAAGGTCTAGGTTTGGATGTTAAACTAGATGAGATAGGGACACTATGGACAATTTGCAGCAATTTGCAGCAATTAAACTACAGAAATAACCACTTTTCCATATAAACAAGGACTAAAATCATGTTTGGATTGCACTCTGTTAAACGTAACTGTTCAAACTAGATGATAGGGACACTATGGACAATTTGCAGCAATTCAGCTACAGAAATAACCACCTTTTCCATATAAACAAGGTCTAAAATCATGTTTGGATTGCACTCTGTTAAACGTAACTGTTCAAACTAGATGATAGGGACACTATGGACAATTTGCAGCAATTCAGCTACAGAAATAACCACCTTTTCCATATAAACAAGGTCTAAAATCATGTTTGGATGTTAAACTAGATGAGATAGGGACACTATGGACAATTTGCAGCAATTTGCAGCAATTAAACTACAGAAATAACCACTTTTCCATATAAACAAGGACTAAAATCATGTTTGGATTGCACTCTGTTAAACGTAACTGTTCAAACTAGATGATAGGGACACTATGGACAATTTGCAGCAATTAAACTACAGAAATAATCACTTTTCCATATAAACAAGGTCTAAAATCATGTTTGGATTGCACTCTGTTAAACGTAACTGTTCAAACTAGATGATAGGGACACTATGGACAATTTGCAGCAATTAAACTACAGAAATAATCACTTTTCCATATAAACAAGGTCTAAAATCATGTTTGGATGTTAAACTAGATGAGATAGGGACACTATGGACAATTTGCAGCAATTAAACTACAGAAATAACCACTTTTCCATATAAACAAGGACTAAAATCATGTTTGGATTGCAGTCTGTTAAACGTAACTGTTCAAACTAGATGATAGGGACACCATGGACAATTTGCAGCAATTTGCAGCAATTAAACTACAGAAATAACCACTTTTCCATATAAACAAGGACTAAAATCATGTTTGGATTGCACTCTGTTAAACGTAACTGTTCAAACTAGATGATAGGGACACTATGGACAATTTGCAGCAATTTGCAGCAATTAAACTACAGAAATAAACACTTTTCCATATAAACAAGGACTAAAATCATGTTTGGATTGCAGTCTGTTAAACGTAACTGTTCAAACTAGATGATAGGGACACTATGGACAATTTGCAGCAATTCAGCTACAGAAATAACCACCTTTTCCATATAAACAAGGTCTAAAATCATGTTTGGATGTTAAACTAGATGAGATAGGGACACTATGGACAATTTGCAGCAATTTGCAGCAATTAAACTACAGAAATAACCACTTTTCCATATAAACAAGGACTAAAATCATGTTTGGATTGCACTCTGTTAAACGTAACTGTTCAAACTAGATGATAGGGACACTATGGACAATTTGCAGCAATTTGCAGCAATTAAACTACAGAAATAAACACTTTTCCATATAAACAAGGACTAAAATCATGTTTGGATTGCAGTCTGTTAAACGTAACTGTTCAAATTAGATGATAGGGACACTATGGACAATTTTCAGCAATTTGCACTAAATTGGACTAAATTGCAATTTTCAGCAATTTGCAGCAAACAAACTACAGAAATAACGACTTTTCCATGGAAACAAGGTCTAAAATCATGTTTGGATTGCACTCTGGACACAATCTGTTAAACGTAACTGTTCAAACTAGATGACAAAGGGACACTATGGACAATTTGCAGCAATTTGCAGCAATTAAACTACAGAAATAACCACTTTTCCATATAAACAAGGTCTAAAATCATGTTTGGATGTTAAACTAGATGAGATAGGGACACAAGATGAGATAGGAACAATTTGCAGCAATTTGCAGCAATTAAACTACAGAAATAACCACTTTTCCATATAAACAAGGACTAAAATCATGTTTGGATTGCAGTCTGTTAAACGTAACTGTTCAAACTAGATGATAGGGACACCATGGACAATTTGCAGCAATTTGCAGCAATTAAACTACAGAAATAACCACTTTTCCATATAAACAAGGTCTAAAATCATGTTTGGATGTTAAACTAGATGAGATAGGGACACAAGATGAGATAGGAACAATTTGCAGCAATTTGCAGCAATTAAACTACAGAAATAACCACTTTTCCATATAAACAAGGACTAAAATCATGTTTGGATTGCAGTCTGTTAAACGTAACTGTTCAAACTAGATGATAGGGACACCATGGACAATTTGCAGCAATTTGCAGCAATTAAACTACAGAAATAACCACTTTTCCATATAAACAAGGACTAAAATCATGTTTGGATTGCACTCTGTTAAACGTAACTGTTCAAACTAGATGATAGGGACACTATGGACAATTTGCAGCAATTCAGCTACAGAAATAACCACCTTTTCCATATAAACAAGGTCTAAAATCATGTTTGGATGTTAAACTAGATGAGATAGGGACACTATGGACAATTTGCAGCAATTTGCAGCAATTAAACTACAGAAATAACCACTTTTCCATATAAACAAGGACTAAAATCATGTTTGGATTGCACTCTGTTAAACGTAACTGTTCAAACTAGATGATAGGGACACTATGGACAATTTGCAGCAATTTGCAGCAATTAAACTACAGAAATAAACACTTTTCCATATAAACAAGGACTAAAATCATGTTTGGATTGCAGTCTGTTAAACGTAACTGTTCAAATTAGATGATAGGGACACTATGGACAATTTTCAGCAATTTGCACTAAATTGGACTAAATTGCAATTTTCAGCAATTTGCAGCAAACAAACTACAGAAATAACGACTTTTCCATGGAAACAAGGTCTAAAATCATGTTTGGATTGCACTCTGGACACAATCTGTTAAACGTAACTGTTCAAACTAGATGACAAAGGGACACTATGGACAATTTGCAGCAATTTGCAGCAATTCAGCTACAGAAATAACCACTTTTTCCATATAAACAAGGTCTAAAATCATGTTTGGATTGCACTCTGTTAAACGTAACTGTTGAAAATAGATGATAGGAACACTATGGACAATTTGCAGCAATTTGCAGCAATTAAACTACAGAAATAACCACTTTTCCATATAAACAAGGTCTAAAATCATGTTTGGATGTTAAACTAGATGAGATAGGGACACAAGATGAGATAGGAACAATTTGCAGCAATTTGCAGCAATTAAACTACAGAAATAACCACTTTTCAATATAAACAAGGACTAAAATCATGTTTGGATTGCAGTCTGTTAAACGGAACTGTTCAAACTAGATGATAGGGACACCATGGACAATTTGCAGCAATTCAGCTACAGAAATAACCACTTTTCCATATAAACAAGGACTAAAATCATGTTTGGATTGCAGTCTGTTAAACGTAACTGTTGAAAATAGATGATAGGTACACTATGGACAAATTGCAGCAATTAAACTACAGAAATAATCACTTTTCCATATAAGCAAGGTCTAAAATCATGTTTGGATTGCAGTCTGTTAAACGTAACTGTTCAAATTAGATGATAGGGACACTATGGACAATTTTCAGCAATTTGCACTAAATTGGACTAAATTGCAATTTTCAGCAATTTGCAGCAAACAAACTACAGAAATAACGACTTTTCCATAGAAACAAGGTCTAAAATCATGTTTGAATTGCACTCTGGATACAATCTGTTAAACGTAACTGTTCAAACTAGATGACAAAGGGACACTATGGACAATTTGCAGCAATTTGCAGCAATTCAGCTACAGAAATAACCACTTTTCCATGTAAACAAGGACTAAAATCATGTTTGGATTGCACTCTGTTAAACGTAACTGTTCAAACTAGATGATAGGGACACTATGGACAATTTGCAGCAATTAAACTACAGAAATAATCACTTTTCCATATAAACAAGGTCTAAAATCATGTTTGGATGTTAAACTAGATGAGATAGGGACACTATGGACAATTTGCAGCAATTAAACTACAGAAATAATCACTTTTCCATATATGCAAGGTCTAAAATCATGTTTGGATTGCAGTCTGTTAAACGTAACTGTTGAAAATAGATGATAGGTACACTATGGACAATTTGCAGCAATTTGCAGCAATTAAACTACAGAAATAACCACTTTTCCATATAAACAAGGACTAAAATCATGTTTGGATTGCAGTCTGTTAAACGTAACTGTTCAAACTAGATGATAGGGACACCATGGACAATTTGCAGCAATTTGCAGCAATTACACTACAGAAATAACCACTTTTCCATGTAAACAAGGACTAAAATCATGTTTGGATTGCACTCTGTTAAACGTAACTGTTCAAACTAGATGATAGGGACACTATGGACAATTTGCAGCAATTAAACTACAGAAATAATCACTTTTCCATATAAACAAGGTCTAAAATCATGTTTGGATGTTAAACTAGATGAGATAGGGACACTATGGACAATTTGCAGCAATTAAACTACAGAAATAATCACTTTTCCATATATGCAAGGTCTAAAATCATGTTTGGATTGCAGTCTGTTAAACGTAACTGTTGAAAATAGATGATAGGTACACTATGGACAATTTGCAGCAATTTGCAGCAATTAAACTACAGAAATAACCACTTTTCCATATAAACAAGGACTAAAATCATGTTTGGATTGCAGTCTGTTAAACGTAACTGTTCAAACTAGATGATAGGGACACCATGGACAATTTGCAGCAATTTGCAGCAATTACACTACAGAAATAACCACTTTTCATTATAAACAAGGTCTAAAATCATGTTTGGATTGCAGTCTGTTAAACGTAACTGTTGAAAATAGATGATAGGTACACTATGGACAAATTGCAGCAATTAAACTACAGAAATAATCACTTTTCCATATAAGCAAGGTCTAAAATCATGTTTGGATTGCAGTCTGTTAAACGTAACTGTTCAAATTAGATGATAGGGACACTATGGACAATTTTCAGCAATTTGCACTAAATTGGACTAAATTGCAATTTGCAGCAATTTGCAGCAAACAAACTACAGAAATAACGACTTTTCCATAGAAACAAGGTCTAAAATCATGTTTGAATTGCACTCTGGATACAATCTGTTAAACGTAACTGTTCAAACTAGATGACAAAGGGACACTATGGACAATTTGCAGCAATTTGCAGCAATTCAGCTACAGAAATAACCACTTTTTCCATATAAACAAGGTCTAAAATCATGTTTGGATTGCACTCTGTTAAACGTAACTGTTGAAAATAGATGATAGGAACACTATGGACAATTTGCAGCAATTTGCAGCAATTAAACTACAGAAATAACCACTTTTCCATGTAAACAAGGACTAAAATCATGTTTGGATTGCACTCTGTTAAACGTAACTGTTCAAACTAGATGATAGGTACACTATGGACAAATTGCAGCAATTTGCAGCAATTAAACTACAGAAATAACCACTTTTCCATGTAAACAAGGACTAAAATCATGTTTGGATTGCACTCTGTTAAACGTAACTGTTCAAACTAGATGATAGGGACACTATGGACAATTTGCAGCAATTAAACTACAGAAATAATCACTTTTCCATATAAACAAGGTCTAAAATCATGTTTGGATGTTAAACTAGATGAGATAGGGACACTATGGACAATTTGCAGCAATTAAACTACAGAAATAACCACTTTTCCATATAAACAAGGACTAAAATCATGTTTGGATTGCACTCTGTTAAACGTAACTGTTCAAACTAGATGATAGGGACACTATGGACAATTTGCAGCAATTCAGCTACAGAAATAACCACCTTTTCCATATAAACAAGGTCTAAAATCATGTTTGGATGTTAAACTAGATGAGATAGGGACACTATGGACAATTTGCAGCAATTTGCAGCAATTAAACTACAGAAATAACCACTTTTCCATATAAACAAGGACTAAAATCATGTTTGGATTGCACTCTGTTAAACGTAACTGTTCAAACTAGATGATAGGGACACTATGGACAATTTGCAGCAATTAAACTACAGAAATAATCACTTTTCCATATAAACAAGGTCTAAAATCATGTTTGGATTGCACTCTGTTAAACGTAACTGTTCAAACTAGATGATAGGGACACTATGGACAATTTGCAGCAATTAAACTACAGAAATAATCACTTTTCCATATAAACAAGGTCTAAAATCATGTTTGGATGTTAAACTAGATGAGATAGGGACACTATGGACAATTTGCAGCAATTAAACTACAGAAATAACCACTTTTCCATATAAACAAGGACTAAAATCATGTTTGGATTGCAGTCTGTTAAACGTAACTGTTCAAACTAGATGATAGGGACACCATGGACAATTTGCAGCAATTTGCAGCAATTCAGCTACAGAAATAACCACTTTTTCCATATAAACAAGGTCAAAATGTCTAGGTTTGGATGTTAAACTAGATGAGATAGGGACACTATGGACAATTTGCAGCAATTTGCAGCAATTAAACTACAGAAATAACCACTTTTCCATATAAACAAGGACTAAAATCATGTTTGGATTGCACTCTGTTAAACGTAACTGTTCAAACTAGATGATAGGGACACTATGGACAATTTGCAGCAATTCAGCTACAGAAATAACCACCTTTTCCATATAAACAAGGTCTAAAATCATGTTTGGATTGCACTCTGTTAAACGTAACTGTTCAAACTAGATGATAGGGACACTATGGACAATTTGCAGCAATTCAGCTACAGAAATAACCACCTTTTCCATATAAACAAGGTCTAAAATCATGTTTGGATGTTAAACTAGATGAGATAGGGACACTATGGACAATTTGCAGCAATTTGCAGCAATTAAACTACAGAAATAACCACTTTTCCATATAAACAAGGACTAAAATCATGTTTGGATTGCACTCTGTTAAACGTAACTGTTCAAACTAGATGATAGGGACACTATGGACAATTTGCAGCAATTAAACTACAGAAATAATCACTTTTCCATATAAACAAGGTCTAAAATCATGTTTGGATTGCACTCTGTTAAACGTAACTGTTCAAACTAGATGATAGGGACACTATGGACAATTTGCAGCAATTAAACTACAGAAATAATCACTTTTCCATATAAACAAGGTCTAAAATCATGTTTGGATGTTAAACTAGATGAGATAGGGACACTATGGACAATTTGCAGCAATTAAACTACAGAAATAACCACTTTTCCATATAAACAAGGACTAAAATCATGTTTGGATTGCAGTCTGTTAAACGTAACTGTTCAAACTAGATGATAGGGACACCATGGACAATTTGCAGCAATTTGCAGCAATTCAGCTACAGAAATAACCACTTTTTCCATATAAACAAGGTCTAAAGGTCTAGGTTTGGATGTTAAACTAGATGAGATAGGGACACTATGGACAATTTGCAGCAATTTGCAGCAATTAAACTACAGAAATAACCACTTTTCCATATAAACAAGGACTAAAATCATGTTTGGATTGCACTCTGTTAAACGTAACTGTTCAAACTAGATGATAGGGACACTATGGACAATTTGCAGCAATTCAGCTACAGAAATAACCACCTTTTCCATATAAACAAGGTCTAAAATCATGTTTGGATGTTAAACTAGATGAGATAGGGACACTATGGACAATTTGCAGCAATTTGCAGCAATTAAACTACAGAAATAACCACTTTTCCATATAAACAAGGACTAAAATCATGTTTGGATTGCACTCTGTTAAACGTAACTGTTCAAACTAGATGATAGGGACACTATGGACAATTTGCAGCAATTTGCAGCAATTAAACTACAGAAATAACCACTTTTCCATATAAACAAGGACTAAAATCATGTTTGGATTGCAGTCTGTTAAACGTAACTGTTGAAAATAGATGATAGGTACACTATGGACAAATTGCAGCAATTAAACTACAGAAATAACCACTTTTCCATATAAGCAAGGTCTAAAATCATGTTTGGATTGCAGTCTGTTAAACGTAACTGTTCAAATTAGATGATAGGGACACTATGGACAATTTTCAGCAATTTGCACTAAATTGGACTAAATTGCAATTTTCAGCAATTTGCAGCAAACAAACTACAGAAATAACGACTTTTCCATAGAAACAAGGTCTAAAATCATGTTTGGATTGCACTCTGGACACAATCTGTTAAACGTAACTGTTCAAACTAGATGACAAAGGGACACTATGGACAATTTGCAGCAATTTGCAGCAATTCAGCTACAGAAATAACCACTTTTCCATGTAAACAAGGACTAAAATCATGTTTGGATTGCACTCTGTTAAACGTAACTGTTCAAACTAGATGATAGGGACACTATGGACAATTTGCAGCAATTAAACTACAGAAATAATCACTTTTCCATATAAACAAGGTCTAAAATCATGTTTGGATGTTAAACTAGATGAGATAGGGACACTATGGACAATTTGCAGCAATTAAACTACAGAAATAATCACTTTTCCATATATGCAAGGTCTAAAATCATGTTTGGATTGCAGTCTGTTAAACGTAACTGTTGAAAATAGATGATAGGTACACTATGGACAATTTGCAGCAATTTGCAGCAATTAAACTACAGAAATAACCACTTTTCCATATAAACAAGGACTAAAATCATGTTTGGATTGCAGTCTGTTAAACGTAACTGTTCAAACTAGATGATAGGGACACCATGGACAATTTGCAGCAATTTGCAGCAATTACACTACAGAAATAACCACTTTTCATTATAAACAAGGTCTAAAATCATGTTTGGATTGCAGTCTGTTAAACGTAACTGTTGAAAATAGATGATAGGTACACTATGGACAAATTGCAGCAATTAAACTACAGAAATAATCACTTTTCCATATAAGCAAGGTCTAAAATCATGTTTGGATTGCAGTCTGTTAAACGTAACTGTTCAAATTAGATGATAGGGACACTATGGACAATTTTCAGCAATTTGCACTAAATTGGACTAAATTGCAATTTGCAGCAATTTGCAGCAAACAAACTACAGAAATAACGACTTTTCCATAGAAACAAGGTCTAAAATCATGTTTGAATTGCACTCTGGATACAATCTGTTAAACGTAACTGTTCAAACTAGATGACAAAGGGACACTATGGACAATTTGCAGCAATTTGCAGCAATTCAGCTACAGAAATAACCACTTTTTCCATATAAACAAGGTCTAAAATCATGTTTGGATTGCACTCTGTTAAACGTAACTGTTGAAAATAGATGATAGGAACACTATTTACAATTTGCAGCAATTTGCAGCAATTAAACTACAGAAATAACCACTTTTCCATGTAAACAAGGACTAAAATCATGTTTGGATTGCACTCTGTTAAACGTAACTGTTCAAACTAGATGATAGGTACACTATGGACAAATTGCAGCAATTTGCAGCAATTAAACTACAGAAATAACCACTTTTCCATGTAAACAAGGACTAAAATCATGTTTGGATTGCACTCTGTTAAACGTAACTGTTCAAACTAGATGATAGGGACACTATGGACAATTTGCAGCAATTAAACTACAG
The DNA here is from genome assembly GCF_057628025.1 of Oncorhynchus mykiss. Classification (NCBI taxonomy): domain Eukaryota; kingdom Metazoa; phylum Chordata; class Actinopteri; order Salmoniformes; family Salmonidae; genus Oncorhynchus; species Oncorhynchus mykiss. The sequence continues at coordinate 45,337,220 of NC_143046.1, forward strand.
AAATAATCACTTTTCCATATAAACAAGGTCTAAAATCATGTTTGGATGTTAAACTAGATGAGATAGGGACACTATGGACAATTTGCAGCAATTAAACTACAGAAATAACCACTTTTCCATATAAACAAGGACTAAAATCATGTTTGGATTGCACTCTGTTAAACGTAACTGTTCAAACTAGATGATAGGGACACTATGGACAATTTGCAGCAATTCAGCTACAGAAATAACCACCTTTTCCATATAAACAAGGTCTAAAATCATGTTTGGATGTTAAACTAGATGAGATAGGGACACTATGGACAATTTGCAGCAATTTGCAGCAATTAAACTACAGAAATAACCACTTTTCCATATAAACAAGGACTAAAATCATGTTTGGATTGCACTCTGTTAAACGTAACTGTTCAAACTAGATGATAGGGACACTATGGACAATTTGCAGCAATTAAACTACAGAAATAATCACTTTTCCATATAAACAAGGTCTAAAATCATGTTTGGATTGCACTCTGTTAAACGTAACTGTTCAAACTAGATGATAGGGACACTATGGACAATTTGCAGCAATTAAACTACAGAAATAATCACTTTTCCATATAAACAAGGTCTAAAATCATGTTTGGATGTTAAACTAGATGAGATAGGGACACTATGGACAATTTGCAGCAATTAAACTACAGAAATAACCACTTTTCCATATAAACAAGGACTAAAATCATGTTTGGATTGCAGTCTGTTAAACGTAACTGTTCAAACTAGATGATAGGGACACCATGGACAATTTGCAGCAATTTGCAGCAATTCAGCTACAGAAATAACCACTTTTTCCATATAAACAAGGTCAAAATGTCTAGGTTTGGATGTTAAACTAGATGAGATAGGGACACTATGGACAATTTGCAGCAATTTGCAGCAATTAAACTACAGAAATAACCACTTTTCCATATAAACAAGGACTAAAATCATGTTTGGATTGCACTCTGTTAAACGTAACTGTTCAAACTAGATGATAGGGACACTATGGACAATTTGCAGCAATTCAGCTACAGAAATAACCACCTTTTCCATATAAACAAGGTCTAAAATCATGTTTGGATTGCACTCTGTTAAACGTAACTGTTCAAACTAGATGATAGGGACACTATGGACAATTTGCAGCAATTCAGCTACAGAAATAACCACCTTTTCCATATAAACAAGGTCTAAAATCATGTTTGGATGTTAAACTAGATGAGATAGGGACACTATGGACAATTTGCAGCAATTTGCAGCAATTAAACTACAGAAATAACCACTTTTCCATATAAACAAGGACTAAAATCATGTTTGGATTGCACTCTGTTAAACGTAACTGTTCAAACTAGATGATAGGGACACTATGGACAATTTGCAGCAATTAAACTACAGAAATAATCACTTTTCCATATAAACAAGGTCTAAAATCATGTTTGGATTGCACTCTGTTAAACGTAACTGTTCAAACTAGATGATAGGGACACTATGGACAATTTGCAGCAATTAAACTACAGAAATAATCACTTTTCCATATAAACAAGGTCTAAAATCATGTTTGGATGTTAAACTAGATGAGATAGGGACACTATGGACAATTTGCAGCAATTAAACTACAGAAATAACCACTTTTCCATATAAACAAGGACTAAAATCATGTTTGGATTGCAGTCTGTTAAACGTAACTGTTCAAACTAGATGATAGGGACACCATGGACAATTTGCAGCAATTTGCAGCAATTCAGCTACAGAAATAACCACTTTTTCCATATAAACAAGGTCTAAAGGTCTAGGTTTGGATGTTAAACTAGATGAGATAGGGACACTATGGACAATTTGCAGCAATTTGCAGCAATTAAACTACAGAAATAACCACTTTTCCATATAAACAAGGACTAAAATCATGTTTGGATTGCACTCTGTTAAACGTAACTGTTCAAACTAGATGATAGGGACACTATGGACAATTTGCAGCAATTCAGCTACAGAAATAACCACCTTTTCCATATAAACAAGGTCTAAAATCATGTTTGGATGTTAAACTAGATGAGATAGGGACACTATGGACAATTTGCAGCAATTTGCAGCAATTAAACTACAGAAATAACCACTTTTCCATATAAACAAGGACTAAAATCATGTTTGGATTGCACTCTGTTAAACGTAACTGTTCAAACTAGATGATAGGGACACTATGGACAATTTGCAGCAATTTGCAGCAATTAAACTACAGAAATAACCACTTTTCCATATAAACAAGGACTAAAATCATGTTTGGATTGCAGTCTGTTAAACGTAACTGTTGAAAATAGATGATAGGTACACTATGGACAAATTGCAGCAATTAAACTACAGAAATAACCACTTTTCCATATAAGCAAGGTCTAAAATCATGTTTGGATTGCAGTCTGTTAAACGTAACTGTTCAAATTAGATGATAGGGACACTATGGACAATTTTCAGCAATTTGCACTAAATTGGACTAAATTGCAATTTTCAGCAATTTGCAGCAAACAAACTACAGAAATAACGACTTTTCCATAGAAACAAGGTCTAAAATCATGTTTGGATTGCACTCTGGACACAATCTGTTAAACGTAACTGTTCAAACTAGATGACAAAGGGACACTATGGACAATTTGCAGCAATTTGCAGCAATTCAGCTACAGAAATAACCACTTTTTCCATATAAACAAGGTCTAAAATCATGTTTGGATTGCACTCTGTTAAACGTAACTGTTGAAAATAGATGAAAGGAACACTATGGACAATTTGCAGCAATTTGCAGCAATTAAACTACAGAAATAACCACTTTTCCATGTAAACAAGGACTAAAATCATGTTTGGATTGCACTTTGTTAAACGTAACTGTTCAAACTAGATGATAGGGACACTATGGACAATTTGCAGCAATTAAACTACAGAAATAATCACTTTTCCATATAAACAAGGTCTAAAATCATGTTTGGATGTTAAACTAGATGAGATAGGGACACAAGATGAGATAGGGACAATTTGCAGCAATTTGCAGCAATTAAACTACAGAAATAACCACTTTTCCATATAAACAAGGACTAAAATCATGTTTGGATTGCAGTCTGTTAAACGTAACTGTTCAAACTAGATGATAGGGACACCATGGACAATTTGCAGCAATTCACAGCAATTCAGCTACAGAAATAACCACTTTTTCCATATAAACAAGGTCTAAAATCATGTTTGGATGTTAAACTAGATGAGATAGGGACACTATGGACAATTTGCAGCAATTCAGCTACAGAAATAACCACCTTTTCCATATAAACAAGGTCTAAAATCATGTTTGGATGTTAAACTAGATGAGATAGGGACACTATGGACAATTTGCAGCAATTTGCAGCAATTAAACTACAGAAATAACCACTTTTCCATATAAACAAGGACTAAAATCATGTTTGGATTGCACTCTGTTAAACGTAACTGTTCAAACTAGATGATAGGGACACTATGGACAATTTGCAGCAATTAAACTACAGAAATAATCACTTTTCCATATAAACAAGGTCTAAAATCATGTTTGGATTGCACTCTGTTAAACGTAACTGTTCAAACTAGATGATAGGGACACTATGGACAATTTGCAGCAATTAAACTACAGAAATAATCACTTTTCCATATAAACAAGGTCTAAAATCATGTTTGGATGTTAAACTAGATGAGATAGGGACACTATGGACAATTTGCAGCAATTAAACTACAGAAATAACCACTTTTCCATATAAACAAGGACTAAAATCATGTTTGGATTGCAGTCTGTTAAACGTAACTGTTCAAACTAGATGATAGGGACACCATGGACAATTTGCAGCAATTTGCAGCAATTCAGCTACAGAAATAACCACTTTTTCCATATAAACAAGGTCTAAAGGTCTAGGTTTGGATGTTAAACTAGATGAGATAGGGACACTATGGACAATTTGCAGCAATTTGCAGCAATTAAACTACAGAAATAACCACTTTTCCATATAAACAAGGACTAAAATCATGTTTGGATTGCACTCTGTTAAACGTAACTGTTCAAACTAGATGATAGGGACACTATGGACAATTTGCAGCAATTCAGCTACAGAAATAACCACCTTTTCCATATAAACAAGGTCTAAAATCATGTTTGGATGTTAAACTAGATGAGATAGGGACACTATGGACAATTTGCAGCAATTTGCAGCAATTAAACTACAGAAATAACCACTTTTCCATATAAACAAGGACTAAAATCATGTTTGGATTGCACTCTGTTAAACGTAACTGTTCAAACTAGATGATAGGGACACTATGGACAATTTGCAGCAATTTGCAGCAATTAAACTACAGAAATAACAACTTTTCCATATAAACAAGGACTAAAATCATGTTTGGATTGCAGTCTGTTAAACGTAACTGTTGAAAATAGATGATAGGTACACTATGGACAAATTGCAGCAATTAAACTACAGAAATAACCACTTTTCCATATAAGCAAGGTCTAAAATCATGTTTGGATTGCAGTCTGTTAAACGTAACTGTTCAAATTAGATGATAGGGACACTATGGACAATTTTCAGCAATTTGCACTAAATTGGACTAAATTGCAATTTTCAGCAATTTGCAGCAAACAAACTACAGAAATAACGACTTTTCCATAGAAACAAGGTCTAAAATCATGTTTGGATTGCACTCTGGACACAATCTGTTAAACGTAACTGTTCAAACTAGATGACAAAGGGACACTATGGACAATTTGCAGCAATTTGCAGCAATTCAGCTACAGAAATAACCACTTTTTCCATATAAACAAGGTCTAAAATCATGTTTGGATTGCACTCTGTTAAACGTAACTGTTGAAAATAGATGATAGGAACACTATGGACAATTTGCAGCAATTTGCAGCAATTAAACTACAGAAATAACCACTTTTCCATGTAAACAAGGACTAAAATCATGTTTGGATTGCACTCTGTTAAACGTAACTGTTCAAACTAGATGATAGGGACACTATGGACAATTTGCAGCAATTAAACTACAGAAATAATCACTTTTCCATATAAACAAGGTCTAAAATCATGTTTGGATGTTAAACTAGATGAGATAGGGACACAAGATGAGATAGGGACAATTTGCAGCAATTTGCAGCAATTAAACTACAGAAATAACCACTTTTCCATATAAACAAGGACTAAAATCATGTTTGGATTGCACTCTGTTAAACGTAACTGTTCAAACTAGATGATAGGGACACTATGGACAATTTGCAGCAATTTGCAGCAATTAAACTACAGAAATAACAACTTTTCCATATAAACAAGGACTAAAATCATGTTTGGATTGCAGTCTGTTAAACGTAACTGTTGAAAATAGATGATAGGTACACTATGGACAAATTGCAGCAATTAAACTACAGAAATAACCACTTTTCCATATAAGCAAGGTCTAAAATCATGTTTGGATTGCAGTCTGTTAAACGTAACTGTTCAAATTAGATGATAGGGACACTATGGACAATTTTCAGCAATTTGCACTAAATTGGACTAAATTGCAATTTTCAGCAATTTGCAGCAAACAAACTACAGAAATAACGACTTTTCCATAGAAACAAGGTCTAAAATCATGTTTGGATTGCACTCTGGACACAATCTGTTAAACGTAACTGTTCAAACTAGATGACAAAGGGACACTATGGACAATTTGCAGCAATTTGCAGCAATTCAGCTACAGAAATAACCACTTTTTCCATATAAACAAGGTCTAAAATCATGTTTGGATTGCACTCTGTTAAACGTAACTGTTGAAAATAGATGATAGGAACACTATGGACAATTTGCAGCAATTTGCAGCAATTAAACTACAGAAATAACCACTTTTCCATGTAAACAAGGACTAAAATCATGTTTGGATTGCACTCTGTTAAACGTAACTGTTCAAACTAGATGATAGGGACACTATGGACAATTTGCAGCAATTAAACTACAGAAATAATCACTTTTCCATATAAACAAGGTCTAAAATCATGTTTGGATGTTAAACTAGATGAGATAGGGACACAAGATGAGATAGGGACAATTTGCAGCAATTTGCAGCAATTAAACTACAGAAATAACCACTTTTCCATATAAACAAGGACTAAAATCATGTTTGGATTGCAGTCTGTTAAACGTAACTGTTCAAACTAGATGATAGGGACACCATGGACAATTTGCAGCAATTCACAGCAATTCAGCTACAGAAATAACCACTTTTTCCATATAAACAAGGTCTAAAATCATGTTTGGATGTTAAACTAGATGAGATAGGGACACTATGGACAATTTGCAGCAATTAAACTACAGAAATAACCACTTTTCCATATAAACAAGGTCTAAAATCATGTTTGGATTGCACTCTGGATACAATCTGTTAAACGGAACTGTTCAAACTAGATGAGATAGGGACACTATGGACAATTTTCAGCAATTAAACTACAGAAATAACCACTTTTCCATATAAACAAGGTCTAAAATCATGTTTGGATTGCACTCTGGATACAATCTGTTAAACGTAACTGTTCAAACTAGATGAGATAGGGACACTATGGGCAATTTTCAGCAATTAAACTACAGAAATAACCACTTTTCCATATAAACAAGGTCTAAAATCATGTTTGGATTGCACTCTGGATACAATCTGTTAAACGTAACTGTTCAAACTAGATGAGATAGGGACACTATGGACAATTTTCAGCAATTTGCAGCAATTAAACTACAGAAATAACCACTTTTCCATATAAACAAGGTCTAAAATCATGTTTGGATTGCACTCTGTGACGTAGAAGTCCGTCACTGGCCGCGGGCAGCATTTGGTTCTTTAACGCACACACATATTCATCACTCCTCCCTGCGCCATTATACCATAAGTTAACAATGTGGGTCGAACAAACAAATTAACTTCTGTCTTGGTGCAGGCATTTCACACTTGTCAATGTTCATATTTGAGAGATACAATAATTATTATACTTATCAATGTTGTGGATGAGCGCATTGTTTGTTTGTTCTGTTCCTCTCTCTCCATCTCTGTAGCTTCCGGGTGTGCTGGAAAAGGACCCGAGCTAAGGGAATTGGGTTGGCTTTATAGTGCCTGTCCCAAATGGCTCATTAATGCATATGGGCATATTGAAAGATATTGTCAGTAGTGATGTAATGTTGTAAATGTTATGTTGTGATATTGTTTAAAACCGTGTTGCAATGTATATCCTTTAGTATGTTTAGTTCATGGAAAATGTAGGTTTGTATTGTTAATTGATTAATTAATTAGGGTTAATTGTTCTGAGGGGAGGGGCTAGCCCTACAAAAGGAGCCTCTCTCCAGTCTCTAAGGAGGCATTTTTTGGATTGAGCTGTGGATGGGGCAGCATTGTTTTTAAGCTGTCCCATGAGGTAGACGTTGATGGCAGTACTGTTGTTTTTTTGTTCCGGAATCACTTGTAAATAAACACCTTTGCACAGAAGAACTTTTGCGGCTCCGCCATCTTTTTATTTTGATAGAGGTTAGGTTATCCAGTTTAGCCTTCTGGCCTACTCTACGTGACACACTCTGTTAAACGTAACTGTTCAAACTAGATGAGATAGGGACACTATGGACAATATTCAGCAATTTGCAGCAATTAAACTACAGAAATAACCACTTTTCCATATAAACAAGGTCTAAAATCATGTTTGGATTGCACTCTGGATACAATCTGTTAAACGGAACTGTTCAAACTAGATGAGATAGGGACACTATGGACAATATTCAGCAATTTGCAGCAATTAAACTACAGAAATAACCACTTTTCCATATAAACAAGGTCTAAAATCATGTTTGGATTGCACTCTGCATACAATCTGTTAAGTTAAGGATATGGCAGACATATGCCCCCTTTGGAGAGATTGGGTACCCCTAGTAAACTGAAAAAAAAATCTGTCAAAAATTGCTATTATATGCAAAGAAAAATTATTATTGGATAGAAAACACTCTAAAGATTCTAAAACCGTTGGAATTATGTCTGTAAGTATAGCAGAACTCACAGGGCAGGCATTCTTCCAAACTAGTTTTTGTGGCCATGAAAGTTGGAGCAACTTTAACGTCATCGCCCCCACCCTTCCCAACCAGTTATGATTCTGGGGAGACTTTCTATCTCTTCCGCTAGATGTCCTCTTTCAGTAGAGCTTTGAATCGTTCAAATCCCGCGAGAATTGACCCTATGGGAGTGAAATTAGTGCGTGCCACGAGAAAATAGGCTGTGCGTAGGGGCGTGAATTGGTCCCAGCCATTCCTTTGTTCCAGCACTCAAGAGAAGGGCAGACGATGGCCGATTGAATTGAAGTTTGTTTTGTGTGTCTAAAACATCATAAAGCTTGCTTCTGCACTTAGTTTGACCTGTTTAGTCGACATATAATATGTAATTTAGAAGTTTTGATGCGCAACTTTTCCGGACCAGAGGACGTTTTGGGTGCATTTCAGCTGATGTTATTAGCAGTAGCTAATACAAAGACGCAAGACTTGAAATCAAACGCTGTATTGGGTAAGTATGAAGCCTTCCAGAACATTCTGAACGAAGACCATCGAAGGTAAGGGAATATTTATGCTTAAATCTGTGTTTCTGTTGACTCCAACATTACGTAGAAATGTAGCTTGGAACTGAGCGCCGTCTCAGCATATTGAATAGTGTGCGATTTCTGTAACGTTAAAAATAAATCTAACAAAGCGGTTGCATAAAGAAGCAGTGTATCTTTCTAACTATATGTAGAACATGTATATTTAGTCAAAGTTTATGATGTCTATTTACGTTATCTTGCCGCGCTACCTAGATTTCCTGCGGGCATTTTTGAGTAATTTCTGAACGTGAACTCACTGTAAATGGACATTTATGGATATAAATGGCATATTATTGAAAAAAAAAATGTACTGTGTAACATGTCATATTACTGTCATCTGATGAAGATTTTCAAAAGGTTAGTGAACGATTTATTTTTTAATCCTGCGTTTGTTGATTGCATGTTTTGGCTATTCAAATGAGCTGTGTCTGGTGGTGGTTTTACATATATATGTGCTATGTTTTCGCCGTCAAACATTTTAGAAATCTGACTTGCTGGCTAGATGAACAAGGTGTTTATCTTTCATTTGAGCTATTGGACTTGTTAATGTGTGGAGGTTAAATATTTTTAAGAATATTTTTGCGTTCCATGCACCACCGTTTCAGCGGAACGTGGGAGGGTTGATTCCCAATTGGGAACCAATATCGTAGAGGGGCTAAACGTAACTGTTCAAACTAGATGAGATAGGGACACTATGGACAATTTTCAGCAATTTGCAGCAATTAAACTACAGAAATAACCACTTTTCCATATAAACAAGGTCTAAAATCATGTTTGGATTGCACTCTGGATACAATCTGTTAAACGGAACTATTCAAACTAGATGAGATAGGGACACTATGGACAATTTTCAGCAATTTGCAGCAATTAAACTACAGATATAACCACTTTTCCATATAAACAAGGTCTAAAATCATGTTTGGATTGCACTCTGTTAAACGTAACTGTTCAAACTAGATGAGATAGGGACACTATGGACAATTTTCAGCAATTAAACTACAGAAATAACCACTTTTCCATATAAACAAGGTCTAAAATCATGTTTGGATTGCACTCTGGATACAATCTGTTAAACGGAACTGTTCAAACTAGATGAGATAGGGACACTATGGACAATTTTCAGCAATTAAACTACAGAAATAACCACTTTTCCATATAAACAAGGTCTAAAATCATGTTTGGATTGCACTCTGGATACAATCTGTTAAACGTAACTGTTCAAACTAGATGAGATAGGGACACTATGGACAATTTTCAGCAATTTGCAGCAATTAAACTACAGAAATAACCACTTTTCCATATAAACAAGGTCTAAAATCATGTTTGGATTGCACTCTGTGACGTAGAAGTCCGTCACTGGCCGCGGGCAGCATTTGGTTCTTTAACGCACACACATATTCATCACTCCTCCCTGCGCCATTATACCATAAGTTAACAATGTGGGTCGAACAAACAAATTAACTTCTGTCTTGGTGCAGGCATTTCACACTTGTCAATGTTCATATTTGAGAGATACAATAATTATTATACTTATCAATGTTGTGGATGAGCGCATTGTTTGTTTGTTCTGTTCCTCTCTCTCCATCTCTGTAGCTTCCGGGTGTGCTGGAAAAGGACCCGAGCTAAGGGAATTGGGTTGGCTTTATAGTGCCTGTCCCAAATGGCTCATTAATGCATATGGGCATATTGAAAGATATTGTCAGTAGTGATGTAATGTTGTAAATGTTATGTTGTGATATTGTTTAAAACCGTGTTGCAATGTATATCCTTTAGTATGTTTAGTTCATGGAAAATGTAGGTTTGTATTGTTAATTGATTAATTAATTAGGGTTAATTGTTCTGAGGGGAGGGGCTAGCCCTACAAAAGGAGCCTCTCTCCAGTCTCTAAGGAGGCATTTTTTGGATTGAGCTGTGGATGGGGCAGCATTGTTTTTAAGCTGTCCCATGAGGTAGACGTTGATGGCAGTACTGTTGTTTTTTTGTTCCGGAATCACTTGTAAATAAACACCTTTGCACAGAAGAACTTTTGCGGCTCCGCCATCTTTTTATTTTGATAGAGGTTAGGTTATCCAGTTTAGCCTTCTGGCCTACTCTACGTGACACACTCTGTTAAACGTAACTGTTCAAACTAGATGAGATAGGGACACTATGGACAATATTCAGCAATTTGCAGCAATTAAACTACAGAAATAACCACTTTTCCATATAAACAAGGTCTAAAATCATGTTTGGATTGCACTCTGTTAAACGTAACTGTTCAAACTAGATGAGATAGGGACACTATGGACAATTTTCAGCAATTAAACTACAGAAATAACCACTTTTCCATATAAACAAGGTCTAAAATCATGTTTGGATTGCACTCTGGATACAATCTGTTAAACGGAACTGTTCAAACTAGATGAGATAGGGACACTATGGACAATTTTCAGCAATTAAACTACAGAAATAACCACTTTTCCATATAAACAAGGTCTAAAATCATGTTTGGATTGCACTCTGGATACAATCTGTTAAACGTAACTGTTCAAACTAGATGAGATAGGGACACTATGGACAATTTTCAGCAATTTGCAGCAATTAAACTACAGAAATAACCACTTTTCCATATAAACAAGGTCTAAAATCATGTTTGGATTGCACTCTGTGACGTAGAAGTCCGTCACTGGCCGCGGGCAGCATTTGGTTCTTTAACGCACACACATATTCATCACTCCTCCCTGCGCCATTATACCATAAGTTAACAATGTGGGTCGAACAAACAAATTAACTTCTGTCTTGGTGCAGGCATTTCACACTTGTCAATGTTCATATTTGAGAGATACAATAATTATTATACTTATCAATGTTGTGGATGAGCGCATTGTTTGTTTGTTCTGTTCCTCTCTCTCCATCTCTGTAGCTTCCGGGTGTGCTGGAAAAGGACCCGAGCTAAGGGAATTGGGTTGGCTTTATAGTGCCTGTCCCAAATGGCTCATTAATGCATATGGGCATATTGAAAGATATTGTCAGTAGTGATGTAATGTTGTAAATGTTATGTTGTGATATTGTTTAAAACCGTGTTGCAATGTATATCCTTTAGTATGTTTAGTTCATGGAAAATGTAGGTTTGTATTGTTAATTGATTAATTAATTAGGGTTAATTGTTCTGAGGGGAGGGGCTAGCCCTACAAAAGGAGCCTCTCTCCAGTCTCTAAGGAGGCATTTTTTGGATTGAGCTGTGGATGGGGCAGCATTGTTTTTAAGCTGTCCCATGAGGTAGACGTTGATGGCAGTACTGTTGTTTTTTTGTTCCGGAATCACTTGTAAATAAACACCTTTGCACAGAAGAACTTTTGCGGCTCCGCCATCTTTTTATTTTGATAGAGGTTAGGTTATCCAGTTTAGCCTTCTGGCCTACTCTACGTGACACACTCTGTTAAACGTAACTGTTCAAACTAGATGAGATAGGGACACTATGGACAATATTCAGCAATTTGCAGCAATTAAACTACAGAAATAACCACTTTTCCATATAAACAAGGTCTAAAATCATGTTTGGATTGCACTCTGTTAAACGTAACTGTTCAAACTAGATGAGATAGGGACACTATGGACAATTTTCAGCAATTAAACTACAGAAATAACCACTTTTCCATATAAACAAGGTCTAAAATCATGTTTGGATTGCACTCTGGATACAATCTGTTAAACGGAACTGTTCAAACTAGATGAGATAGGGACACTATGGACAATTTTCAGCAATTAAACTACAGAAATAACCACTTTTCCATATAAACAAGGTCTAAAATCATGTTTGGATTGCACTCTGGATACAATCTGTTAAACGTAACTGTTCAAACTAGATGAGATAGGGACACTATGGACAATTTTCAGCAATTTGCAGCAATTAAACTACAGAAATAACCACTTTTCCATATAAACAAGGTCTAAAATCATGTTTGGATTGCACTCTGTGACGTAGAAGTCCGTCACTGGCCGCGGGCAGCATTTGGTTCTTTAACGCACACACATATTCATCACTCCTCCCTGCGCCATTATACCATAAGTTAACAATGTGGGTCGAACAAACAAATTAACTTCTGTCTTGGTGCAGGCATTTCACACTTGTCAATGTTCATATTTGAGAGATACAATAATTATTATACTTATCAATGTTGTGGATGAGCGCATTGTTTGTTTGTTCTGTTCCTCTCTCTCCATCTCTGTAGCTTCCGGGTGTGCTGGAAAAGGACCCGAGCTAAGGGAATTGGGTTGGCTTTATAGTGCCTGTCCCAAATGGCTCATTAATGCATATGGGCATATTGAAAGATATTGTCAGTAGTGATGTAATGTTGTAAATGTTATGTTGTGATATTGTTTAAAACCGTGTTGCAATGTATATCCTTTAGTATGTTTAGTTCATGGAAAATGTAGGTTTGTATTGTTAATTGATTAATTAATTAGGGTTAATTGTTCTGAGGGGAGGGGCTAGCCCTACAAAAGGAGCCTCTCTCCAGTCTCTAAGGAGGCATTTTTTGGATTGAGCTGTGGATGGGGCAGCATTGTTTTTAAGCTGTCCCATGAGGTAGACGTTGATGGCAGTACTGTTGTTTTTTTGTTCCGGAATCACTTGTAAATAAACACCTTTGCACAGAAGAACTTTTGCGGCTCCGCCATCTTTTTATTTTGATAGAGGTTAGGTTATCCAGTTTAGCCTTCTGGCCTACTCTACGTGACACACTCTGTTAAACGTAACTGTTCAAACTAGATGAGATAGGGACACTATGGACAATATTCAGCAATTTGCAGCAATTAAACTACAGAAATAACCACTTTTCCATATAAACAAGGTCTAAAATCATGTTTGGATTGCACTCTGTTAAACGTAACTGTTCAAACTAGATGAGATAGGGACACTATGGACAATTTTCAGCAATTAAACTACAGAAATAACCACTTTTCCATATAAACAAGGTCTAAAATCATGTTTGGATTGCACTCTGGATACAATCTGTTAAACGGAACTGTTCAAACTAGATGAGATAGGGACACTATGGACAATTTTCAGCAATTAAACTACAGAAATAACCACTTTTCCATATAAACAAGGTCTAAAATCATGTTTGGATTGCACTCTGGATACAATCTGTTAAACGTAACTGTTCAAACTAGATGAGATAGGGACACTATGGACAATTTTCAGCAATTTGCAGCAATTAAACTACAGAAATAACCACTTTTCCATATAAACAAGGTCTAAAATCATGTTTGGATTGCACTCTGTGACGTAGAAGTCCGTCACTGGCCGCGGGCAGCATTTGGTTCTTTAACGCACACACATATTCATCACTCCTCCCTGCGCCATTATACCATAAGTTAACAATGTGGGTCGAACAAACAAATTAACTTCTGTCTTGGTGCAGGCATTTCACACTTGTCAATGTTCATATTTGAGAGATACAATAATTATTATACTTATCAATGTTGTGGATGAGCGCATTGTTTGTTTGTTCTGTTCCTCTCTCTCCATCTCTGTAGCTTCCGGGTGTGCTGGAAAAGGACCCGAGCTAAGGGAATTGGGTTGGCTTTATAGTGCCTGTCCCAAATGGCTCATTAATGCATATGGGCATATTGAAAGATATTGTCAGTAGTGATGTAATGTTGTAAATGTTATGTTGTGATATTGTTTAAAACCGTGTTGCAATGTATATCCTTTAGTATGTTTAGTTCATGGAAAATGTAGGTTTGTATTGTTAATTGATTAATTAATTAGGGTTAATTGTTCTGAGGGGAGGGGCTAGCCCTACAAAAGGAGCCTCTCTCCAGTCTCTAAGGAGGCATTTTTTGGATTGAGCTGTGGATGGGGCAGCATTGTTTTTAAGCTGTCCCATGAGGTAGACGTTGATGGCAGTACTGTTGTTTTTTTGTTCCGGAATCACTTGTAAATAAACACCTTTGCACAGAAGAACTTTTGCGGCTCCGCCATCTTTTTATTTTGATAGAGGTTAGGTTATCCAGTTTAGCCTTCTGGCCTACTCTACGTGACACACTCTGTTAAACGTAACTGTTCAAACTAGATGAGATAGGGACACTATGGACAATATTCAGCAATTTGCAGCAATTAAACTACAGAAATAACCACTTTTCCATATAAACAAGGTCTAAAATCATGTTTGGATTGCACTCTGTTAAACGTAACTGTTCAAACTAGATGAGATAGGGACACTATGGACAATTTTCAGCAATTAAACTACAGAAATAACCACTTTTCCATATAAACAAGGTCTAAAATCATGTTTGGATTGCACTCTGGATACAATCTGTTAAACGGAACTGTTCAAACTAGATGAGATAGGGACACTATGGACAATTTTCAGCAATTAAACTACAGAAATAACCACTTTTCCATATAAACAAGGTCTAAAATCATGTTTGGATTGCACTCTGGATACAATCTGTTAAACGTAACTGTTCAAACTAGATGAGATAGGGACACTATGGACAATTTTCAGCAATTTGCAGCAATTAAACTACAGAAATAACCACTTTTCCATATAAACAAGGTCTAAAATCATGTTTGGATTGCACTCTGTGACGTAGAAGTCCGTCACTGGCCGCGGGCAGCATTTGGTTCTTTAACGCACACACATATTCATCACTCCTCCCTGCGCCATTATACCATAAGTTAACAATGTGGGTCGAACAAACAAATTAACTTCTGTCTTGGTGCAGGCATTTCACACTTGTCAATGTTCATATTTGAGAGATACAATAATTATTATACTTATCAATGTTGTGGATGAGCGCATTGTTTGTTTGTTCTGTTCCTCTCTCTCCATCTCTGTAGCTTCCGGGTGTGCTGGAAAAGGACCCGAGCTAAGGGAATTGGGTTGGCTTTATAGTGCCTGTCCCAAATGGCTCATTAATGCATATGGGCATATTGAAAGATATTGTCAGTAGTGATGTAATGTTGTAAATGTTATGTTGTGATATTGTTTAAAACCGTGTTGCAATGTATATCCTTTAGTATGTTTAGTTCATGGAAAATGTAGGTTTGTATTGTTAATTGATTAATTAATTAGGGTTAATTGTTCTGAGGGGAGGGGCTAGCCCTACAAAAGGAGCCTCTCTCCAGTCTCTAAGGAGGCATTTTTTGGATTGAGCTGTGGATGGGGCAGCATTGTTTTTAAGCTGTCCCATAAGGTAGACGTTGATGGCAGTACTGTTGTTTTTTTGTTCCGGAATCACTTGTAAATAAACACCTTTGCACAGAAGAACTTTTGCGGCTCCGCCATCTTTTTATTTTGATAGAGGTTAGGTTATCCAGTTTAGCCTTCTGGCCTACTCTACGTGACACACTCTGTTAAACGTAACTGTTCAAACTAGATGATAGGGACACTATGGACAATTTTCAGCAATTTGCAGCAATTAAACTACAGAAATAACCACTTTTCCATTTAAACAAGGTCTAAAATCATGTTTGGATTGCACTCTGTTAAACTTAACTGTTCAAACTAGATGAGATAGGGACACTATGGACAATTTTCAGCAATTAAACTACAGAAATAACCACTTTTCCATATAAACAAGGTCTAAAATCATGTTTGGATTGCACTCTGGACACAATCTGTTAAACGGAACTGTTCAAACTAGATGATAAGGGACACTATGGACAATTTTCAGCAATTTGCAGCAAACAAACTACAGAAATAACCACTTTTCCATATAAACAAGGTCTAAAATCATGTTTGGATTGCACTCTGGATACAATCTGTTAAATGGAACTATTCAAACTAGATGAGATAGGGACACTATGGACAATTTTCAGCAATTAAACTACAGAAATAACCACTTTTCCATATAAACAAGGTCTAAAATCATGTTTGGATTGCACTCTGGATACAATCTGTTAAACGGAACTATTCAAACTAGATGAGATAGGGACACTATGGACAATTTTCAGCAATTTTCAGCAATTAAACTACAGAAATAACCACTTTTCCATATAAACAAGGTCTAAAATCATGTTTGGATTGCACTCTGTTAAACGTAACTGTTCAAACTATATGAGATAGGGACACTATGGACAATTTTCAGCAATTAAACTACAGAAATAACCACTTTTCCATATAAACAAGGTCTAAAATCATGTTTGGATTGCACTCTGGACACAATCTGTTAAACGGAACTGTTCAAACTAGATGATAAGGGACACTATGGACAATTTTCAGCAATTTGCAGCAAACAAACTACAGAAATAACCACTTTTCCATATAAACAAGGTCTAAAATCATGTTTGGATTGCACTCTGGATACAATCTGTTAAACGGAACTATTCAAACTAGATGAGATAGGGACACTATGGACAATTTTCAGCAATTAAACTACAGAAATAACCACTTTTCCATATAAACAAGGTCTAAAATCATGTTTGGATTGCACTCTGGATACAATCTGTTAAACGGAACTATTCAAACTAGATGAGATAGGGACACTATGGACAATTTTCAGCAATTTGCAGCAATTAAACTACAGAAATAACCACTTTTCCATATAAACAAGGTCTAAAATCATGTTTGGATTGCACTCTGTTAAACGTAACTGTTCAAACTAGATGAGATAGGGACACTATGGACAATTTTCAGCAATTAAACTACAGAAATAACCACTTTTCCATATAAACAAGGTCTAAAATCATGTTTGGATTGCACTCTGGATACAATCTGTTAAACGGAACTGTTCAAACTAGATGAGATAGGGACACTATGGACAATTTTCAGCAATTAAACTACAGAAATAACCACTTTTCCATATAAACAAGGTCTAAAATCATGTTTGGATTGCACTCTGGATACAATCTGTTAAACGTAACTGTTCAAACTAGATGAGATAGGGACACTATGGACAATTTTCAGGAATTTGCAGCAATTAAACTACAGAAATAACCACTTTTCCATATAAACAAGGTCTAAAATCATGTTTGGATTGCACTCTGTGACGTAGAAGTCCGTCACTGGCCGCGGGCAGCATTTGGTTCCTTAACGCACACACATATTCATCACTCCTCCCTGCGCCATTATACCATAAGTTAACAATGTGGGTCGAACAAACAAATTAACTTCTGTCTTGGTGCAGGCATTTCACACTTGTCAATGTTCATATTTGAGAGATACAATAATTATTATACTTATCAATGTTGTGGATGAGCGCATTGTTTGTTTGTTCTGTTCCTCTCTCTCCATCTCTGTAGCTTCCGGGTGTGCTGGAAAAGGACCCGAGCTAAGGGAATTGGGTTGGCTTTATAGTGCCTGTCCCAAATGGCTCATTAATGCATATGGGCATATTGAAAGATATTGTCAGTAGTGATGTAATGTTGTAAATGTTATGTTGTGATATTGTTTAAAACCGTGTTGCAATGTATATCCTTTAGTATGTTTAGTTCATGGAAAATGTAGGTTTGTATTGTTAATTGATTAATTAATTAGGGTTAATTGTTCTGAGGGGAGGGGCTAGCCCTACAAAAGGAGCCTCTCTCCAGTCTCTAAGGAGGCATTTTTTGGATTGAGCTGTGGATGGGGCAGCATTGTTTTTAAGCTGTCCCATAAGGTAGACGTTGATGGCAGTACTGTTGTTTTTTTGTTCCGGAATCACTTGTAAATAAACACCTTTGCACAGAAGAACTTTTGCGGCTCCGCCATCTTTTTATTTTGATAGAGGTTAGGTTATCCAGTTTAGCCTTCTGGCCTACTCTACGTGACACACTCTGTTAAACGTAACTGTTCAAACTAGATGATAGGGACACTATGGACAATTTTCAGCAATTTGCAGCAATTAAACTACAGAAATAACCACTTTTCCATTTAAACAAGGTCTAAAATCATGTTTGGATTGCACTCTGTTAAACGTAACTGTTCAAACTAGATGAGATAGGGACACTATGGACAATTTTCAGCAATTAAACTACAGAAATAACCACTTTTCCATATAAACAAGGTCTAAAATCATGTTTGGATTGCACTCTGGATACAATCTGTTAAATGGAACTATTCAAACTAGATGAGATAGGGACACTATGGACAATTTTCAGCAATTAAACTACAGAAATAACCACTTTTCCATATAAACAAGGTCTAAAATCATGTTTGGATTGCACTCTGGATACAATCTGTTAAACGGAACTGTTCAACTAGATGATAGGGACACTATGGACAATTTTCAGCAATTTGCAGCAAACAAACTACAGAAATAACCACTTTTCCATATAAACAAGGTCTAAAATCATGTTTGGATTGCACTCTGGATACAATCTGTTAAATGGAACTATTCAAACTAGATGAGATAGGGACACTATGGACAATTTTCAGCAATTAAACTACAGAAATAACCACTTTTCCATATAAACAAGGTCTAAAATCATGTTTGGATTGCACTCTGGATACAATCTGTTAAACGGAACTGTTCAACTAGATGATAGGGACACTATGGACAATTTTCAGCAATTTGCAGCAATTAAACTACAGAAGTAACCACTTTTCCATATAAACAAGGTCTAAAATCATGTTTGGATTGCACTCTGGACACAATCTGTTAAACGGAACTGTTCAAACTAGATGATAAGGGACACTATGGACAATTTTCAGCAATTTGCAGCAAACAAACTACAGAAATAACCACTTTTCCATATAAACAAGGTCTAAAATCATGTTTGGATTGCACTCTGGATACAATCTGTTAAACAGAACTATTCAAACTAGATGAGATAGGGACACTATGGACAATTTTCAGCAATTTGCAGCAATTAAACTACAGAAATAACCACTTTTCCATATAAACAAGGTCTAAAATCATGTTTGGATTGCACTCTGTTAAACGTAACTGTTCAAACTAGATGAGATAGGGACACTATGGACAATTTTCAGCAATTAAACTACAGAAATAACCACTTTTCCATATAAACAAGGTCTAAAATCATGTTTGGATTGCACTCTGGATACAATCTGTTAAACGGAACTGTTCAAACTAGATGAGATAGGGACACTATGGACAATTTTCAGCAATTAAACTACAGAAATACCCACTTTTCCATATAAACAAGGTCTAAAATCATGTTTGGATTGCACTCTGGACACAATCTGTTAAACGGAACTGTTCAAACTAGATGATAAGGGACACTATGGACAATTTTCAGCAATTTGCAGCAAACAAACTACAGAAATAACCACTTTTCCATATAAACAAGGTCTAAAATCATGTTTGGATTGCACTCTGGATACAATCTGTTAAATGGAACTATTCAAACTAGATGAGATAGGGACACTATGGACAATTTTCAGCAATTAAACTACAGAAATAACCACTTTTCCATATAAACAAGGTCTAAAATCATGTTTGGATTGCACTCTGGATACAATCTGTTAAACGGAACTATTTAAACTAGATGAGATAGGGACACTATGGACAATTTTCAGCAATTTGCAGCAATTAAACTACAGAAATAACCACTTTTCCATATAAACAAGGTCTAAAATCATGTTTGGATTGCACTCTGTTAAACGTAACTGTTCAAACTATATGAGATAGGGACACTATGGACAATTTTCAGCAATTAAACTACAGAAATAACCACTTTTCCATATAAACAAGGTCTAAAATCATGTTTGGATTGCACTCTGGATACAATCTGTTAAACGGAACTGTTCAAACTAGATGAGATAGGGACACTATGGACAATTTTCAGCAATTTGCAGCAATTAAACTACAGAAATAACCACTTTTCCATATAAACAAGGTCTAAAATCATGTTTGGATTGCACTCTGTTAAACGTAACTGTTCAAACTAGATGAGATAGGGACACTATGGACAATTTTCAGCAATTAAACTACAGAAATAACCACTTTTCCATATAAACAAGGTCTAAAATCATGTTTGGATTGCACTCTGGACACAATCTGTTAAACGGAACTGTTCAAACTAGATGAGATAGGGACACTATGGACAATTTTCAGCAATTTGCAGCAAACAAACTACAGAAATAACCACTTTTCCATATAAACAAGGTCTAAAATCATGTTTGGATTGCACTCTGGATACAATCTGTTAAACGGAACTGTTCAAACTAGATGAGATAGGGACACTATGGACAATTTTCAGCAATTAAACTACAGAAATAACCACTTTTCCATATAAACAAGGTCTAAAATCATGTTTGGATTGCACTCTGCATACAATCTGTTAAGTTAAAGATATGGCAGACATATGCCCCCTTTGGAGAGATTGGGTACACCTAGTAAACTGAAAAAAAAATCTGTCAAAAATTGCTAATATATGCAAATAAAAATTATTATTGGATAGAAAACACTCTAAAGATTCTAAAACCGTTGGAATTATGTCTGTAAGTATAGCAGAACTCACAGGGCAGGCATTCTTCCAAACTAGTTTTTGTGGCCATGAAAGTTGGAGCAACTTTAACGTCATCGCCCCCACCCTTCCCAACCAGTTATGATTCTGGGGAGACTTTCTATCTCTTCCGCTAGATGTCCTCTTTCAGTAGAGCTTTGAATCGTTCAAATCCCGCGAGAATTGACCCTATGGGAGTGAAATTAGTGCGTGCCACGAGAAAATAGGCTGTGCGTAGGGGCGCGAATTGGTCCCAGCCATTCCTTTGTTCCAGCACTCAAGAGAAGGGCAGACGATGGCCGATTGAATTGAAGTTTGTTTTGTGTGTCTAAAACATCATAAAGCTTGCTTCTGCACTTAGTTTGACCTGTTTAGTCGACATATAATATGTAATTTTGAAGTTTTGATGCGCAACTTTTCCGGACCAGAGGACGTTTTGGGTGCATTTCAGCTGATGTTATTAGCAGTAGCTAATACAAAGACGCAAGACTTGAAACCAAACGCTGTATTGGGTAAGTATGAAGCCTTCCAGAACATTCTGAACGAAGACCATCGAAGGTAAGGGAATATTTATGCTTAAATCTGTGTTTCTGTTGACTCCAACATTACGTAGAAATGTAGCTTGGAACTGAGCGCCGTCTCAGCATATTGAATAGTGTGCGATTTCTGTAACGTTAAAAATAAATCTAACAAAGCGGTTGCATAAAGAAGCAGTGTATCTTTCTAACTATATGTAGAACATGTATATTTAGTCAAAGTTTATGATGTCTATTTACGTTATCTTGCCGCGCTACCTAGATTTCCTGCGGGCATTTTTGAGTAATTTCTGAACGTGAACTCACTGTAAATGGACATTTATGGATATAAATGGCATATTATTGAAAAAAAAAATGTACTGTGTAACATGTCATATTACTGTCATCTGATGAAGATTTTCAAAAGGTTAGTGAACGATTTATTTTTTAATCCTGCGTTTGTTGATTGCATGTTTTGGCTATTCAAATGAGCTGTGTCTAGATGAACAAGGTGTTTATCTTTCATTTGAGCTATTGGACTTGTTAATGTGTGGAGGTTAAATATTTTTAAGAATATTTTTGCGTTCCATGCGCCACCGTTTCAGCGGAACGTGGGAGGGTTGATTCCCAATTGGGAACCAATATCGTAGACGGGTTAAACGTAACTGTTCAAACTAGATGAGATAGGGACACTATGGACAATTTTCAGCAATTTGCAGCAATTAAACTACAGAAATAACCACTTTTCCATATAAACAAGGTCTAAAATCATGTTTGGATTGCACTCTGTTAAACGTAACTGTTCAAACTAGATGAGATAGGGACAATTTTCAGCAATTAAACTACAGAAATAACCACTTTTCCATATAAACAAGGTCTAAAATCATGTTTGGATTGCACTCTGGATACAATCTGTTAAACGGAACTGTTCAACTAGATGATAGGGACACTATGGACAATTTTCAGCAATTTGCAGCAATTAAACTACAGAAGTAACCACTTTTCCATATAAACAAGGTCTAAAATCATGTTTGGATTGCACTCTGTTAAACGTAACTGTTCAAACTAGATGAGATAAGGACACTATGGACAATTTTCAGCAATTTGCAGCAATTAAACTACAGAAATAACCACTTTTCCATATAAACAAGGTCTAAAATCATGTTTGGATTGCACTCTGTTAAACGTAACTGTTCAAACTAGATGAGATAGGGACACTATGGACAATTTTCAGCAATTAAACTACAGAAATAACCACTTTTCCATATAAACAAGGTCTAAAATCATGTTTGGATTGCACTCTGGATACAATCTGTTAAACGTAACTGTTCAAACTAGATGAGATAGGGACACTATGGACAATTTTCAGGAATTTGCAGCAATTAAACTACAGAAATAACCACTTTTCCATATAAACAAGGTCTAAAATCATGTTTGGATTGCACTCTGTGACGTAGAAGTCCGTCACTGGCCGCGGGCAGCATTTGGTTCTTTAACGCACACACATATTCATCACTCCTCCCTGCGCCATTATACCATAAGTTAACAATGTGGGTCAAACAAACAAATTAACTTCTGTCTTGGTGCAGGCATTTCACACTTGTCAATGTTCATATTTGAGAGATACAATAATTATTATACTTATCAATGTTGTGGATGAGCGCATTGTTTGTTTGTTCTGTTCCTCTCTCTCCATCTCTGTAGCTTCCGGGTGTGCTGGAAAAGGACCCGAGCTAAGGGAATTGGGTTGGCTTTATAGTGCCTGTCCCAAATGGCTCATTAATGCATATGGGCATATTGAAAGATATTGTCAGTAGTGATGTAATGTTGTAAATGTTATGTTGTGATATTGTTTAAAACCGTTTTGCAATGTATATCCTTTAGTATGTTTAGTTCATGGAAAATGTAGGTTTGTATTGTTAATTGATTAATTAATTAGGGTTAATTGTTCTGAGGGGAGGGGCTAGCCCTACAAAAGGAGCCTCTCTCCAGTCTCTAAGGAGGCATTTTTTGGATTGAGCTGTGGATGGGGCAGCATTGTTTTTAAGCTGTCCCATAAGGTAGACGTTGATGGCAGTACTGTTGTTTTTTTGTTCCGGAATTACTTGTAAATAAACACCTTTGCACAGAAGAACTTTTGCGGCTCCGCCATCTTTTTATTTTGATAGAGGTTAGGTTATCCAGTTTAGCCTTCTGGCCTACTCTACGTGACACACTCTGTTAAACGTAACTGTTCAAACTAGATGATAGGGACACTATGGACAATTTTCAGCAATTTGCAGCAATTAAACTACAGAAATAACCACTTTTCCATTTAAACAAGGTCTAAAATCATGTTTGGATTGCACTCTGTTAAACGTAACTGTTCAAACTAGATGAGATAGGGACACTATGGACAATTTTCAGCAGTTAAACTACAGAAATAACCACTTTTCCATATAAACAAGGTCTAAAATCATGTTTGGATTGCACTCTGGATACAATCTGTTAAACGGAACTGTTCAAACTAGATGAGATAGGGACACTATGGACAATTTTCAGCAATTTTCAGCAATTAAACTACAGAAATAACCACTTTTCCATATAAACAAGGTCTAAAATCATGTTTGGATTGCACTCTGTTAAACGTAACTGTTCAAACTAGATGAGATAGGGACACTATGGACAATTTTCAGCAATTTGCAGCAATTAAACTACAGAAATAACCACTTTTCCATATAAACAAGGTCTAAAATCATGTTTGGATTGCACTCTGGATACAATCTGTTAAACGTAACTGTTCAAACTAGATGAGATAGGGACACTATGGACAATTTTCAGCAATTTGCAGCAATTAAACTACAGAAATAACCACTTTTCCATTTAAACAAGGTCTAAAATCATGTTTGGATTGCACTCTGTTAAACGTAACTGTTCAAACTAGATGAGATAGGGACACTATGGACAATTTTCAGCAGTTAAACTACAGAAATAACCACTTTTCCATATAAACAAGGTCTAAAATCATGTTTGGATTGCACTCTGGATACAATCTGTTAAACGTAACTGTTCAAACTAGATGAGATAGGGACACTATGGACAATTTTCAGCAATTTGCAGCAATTAAACTACAGAAATAACCACTTTTCCATTTAAACAAGGTCTAAAATCATGTTTGGATTGCACTCTGTTAAACGTAACTGTTCAAACTAGATGAGATAGGGACACTATGGACAATTTTCAGCAGTTAAACTACAGAAATAACCACTTTTCCATATAAACAAGGTCTAAAATCATGTTTGGATTGCACTCTGTTAAACGTAACTGTTCAAACTAGATGAGATTGGGACACTATGGACAATTTGCAGCAATTTGCAGCAATTAAACTACAGAAATAACCACTTTTCCATATAAACAAGGTCTAAAATCATGTTTGGATTGCACTCTGTTAAACGTAACTGTTCAAACTAGATGAGATAGGGACACTATGGACAATTTTCAGCAATTAAACTACAGAAATAACCACTTTTCCATATAAACAAGGTCTAAAATCATGTTTGGATTGCACTCTGGATACAATCTGTTAAACGGAACTGTTCAAACTAGATGAGATAGGGACACTATGGACATTTTTCAGCAATTAAACTACAGAAATAACCACTTTTCCATATAAACAAGGTCTAAAATCATGTTTGGATTGCACTCTGGATACAATCTGTTAAACGTAACTGTTCAAACTAGATGAGATAGGGACACTATGGACAATTTTCAGCAATTTGCAGCAATTAAACTACAGAAATAACCACTTTTCCATATAAACAAGGTCTAAAATCATGTTTGGATTGCACTCTGTGACGTAGAAGTCCGTCACTGGCCGCGGGTAGCATTTGGTTCTTTAACGCACACACATATTCATCACTCCTCCCTGCGCCATTATACCATAAGTTAACAATGTGGGTCGAACAAACAAATTAACTTCTGTCTTGGTGCAGGCATTTCACACTTGTCAATGTTCATATTTGAGAGATACAATAATTATTATACTTATCAATGTTGTGGATGAGCGCATTGTTTGTTTGTTCTGTTCCTCTCTCTCCATCTCTGTAGCTTCCGGGTGTGCTGGAAAAGGACCCGAGCTAAGGGAATTGGGTTGGCTTTATAGTGCCTGTCCCAAATGGCTCATTAATGCATATGGGCATATTGAAAGATATTGTCAGTAGTGATGTAATGTTGTAAATGTTATGTTGTGATATTGTTTAAAACCGTGTTGCAATGTATATCCTTTAGTATGTTTAGTTCATGGAAAATGTAGGTTTGTATTGTTAATTGATTAATTAATTAGGGTTAATTGTTCTGAAGGGAGGGGCTAGCCCTACAAAAGGAGCCTCTCTCCAGTCTCTAAGGAGGCATTTTTTGGATTGAGCTGTGGATGGGGCAGCATTGTTTTTAAGCTGTCCCATAAGGTAGACGTTGATGGCAGTACTGTTGTTTTTTTGTTCCGGAATCACTTGTAAATAAACACCTTTGCACAGAAGAACTTTTGCGGCTCCGCCATCTTTTTATTTTGATAGAGGTTAGGTTATCCAGTTTAGCCTTCTGGCCTACTCTACGTGACACACTGTTAAACGTAACTGTTCAAACTAGATGATAGGGACACTATGGACAATTTTCAGCAATTTGCAGCAATTAAACTACAGAAATAACCACTTTTCCATTTAAACAAGGTCTACAATCATGTTTGGATTGCACTCTGTTAAACGTAACTGTTCAAACTAGATGAGATAGGGACACTATGGACAATTTTCAGCAGTTAAACTACAGAAATAACCACTTTTCCATATAAACAAGGTCTAAAATCATGTTTGGATTGCACTCTGGATACAATCTGTTAAACGGAACTGTTCAAACTAGATGAGATAGGGACAATTTTCAGCAATTTGCAGCAATTAAACTACAGAAATAACCACTTTTCCATATAAACAAGGTCTAAAATCATGTTTGGATTGCACTCTGCATACAATCTGTTAAGTTAAGGATATGGCAGACATATGCCCCCTTTGGAGAGATTGGGTACCCCTAGTAAACTGAAAAAAAAATCTGTCAAAAATTGCTATTATATGCAAATAAAAATTATTATTGGATAGAAAACACTCTAAAGATTCTAAAACCGTTGGAATTATGTCTGTAAGTATAGCAGAACTCACAGGGCAGGCATTCTTCCAAACTAGTTTTTGTGGCCATGAAAGTTGGAGCAACTTTAACGTCATCGCCCCCACCCTTCCCAACCAGTTATGATTCTGGGGAGACTTTCTATCTCTTCCGCTAGATGTCCTCTTTCAGTAGAGCTTTGAATCGTTCAAATCCCGCGAGAATTGACCCTATGGGAGTGAAATTAGTGCGTGCCACGAGAAAATAGGCTGTGCGTAGGGGCGCGAATTGGTCCCAGCCATTCCTTTGTTCCAGCACTCAAGAGAAGGGCAGACGATGGCCGATTGAATTGAAGTTTGTTTTGTGTGTCTAAAACATCATAAAGCTTGCTTCTGCACTTAGTTTGACCTGTTTAGTCGACATATAATATGTAATTTTGAAGTTTTGATGCGCAACTTTTCCGGACCAGAGGACGTTTTGGGTGCATTTCAGCTGATGTTATTAGCAGTAGCTAATACAAAGACGCAAGACTTGAAACCAAACGATGTATTGGGTAAGTATGAAGCCTTCCAGAACATTCTGAACGAAGACCATCGAAGGTAAGGGAATATTTATGCTTAAATCTGTGTTTCTGTTGACTCCAACATTACGTAGAAATGTAGCTTGGAACTGAGCGCCGTCTCAGCATATTGAATAGTGTGCGATTTCTGTAACGTTAAAAATAAATCTAACAAAGCGGTTGCATAAAGAAGCAGTGTATCTTTCTAACTATATGTAGAACATGTATATTTAGTCAAAGTTTATGATGTCTATTTACGTTATCTTGCCGCGCTACCTAGATTTCCTGCGGGCATTTTTGAGTAATTTCTGAACGTGAACTCACTGTAAATGGACATTTATGGATATAAATGGCATATAATTGAAAAAAAAAATGTACTGTGTAACATGTCATATTACTGTCATCTGATGAAGATTTTCAAAAGGTTAGTGAACGATTTATTTTTTAATCCTGCGTTTGTTGATTGCATGTTTTGGCTATTCAAATGAGCTGTGTCTGGTGGTGGTTTTACATATATATGTGCTATGTTTTCGCCGTAAAACATTTTAGAAATCTGACTTGCTGGCTAGATGAACAAGGTGTTGATCTTTCATTTGAGCTATTGGACTTGTTAATGTGTGGAGGTTAAATATTTTTAAGAATATTTTTGCGTTCCATGCGCCACCGTTTCAGCTGAACGTGGGAGGGTTGATTCCCAATTGGGAACCAATATCGTAGACGGGTTAAACGTAACTGTTCAAACTAGATGAGATAGGGACACTATGGACATTTTTCAGCAATTAAACTACAGAAATAACCACTTTTCCATATAAACAAGGTCTAAAATCATGTTTGGATTGCACTCTGGATACAATCTGTTAAACGTAACTGTTCAAACTAGATGAGATAGGGACACTATGGACAATTTTCAGCAATTTGCAGCAATTAAACTACAGAAATAACCACTTTTCCATATAAACAAGGTCTAAAATCATGTTTGGATTGCACTCTGTGACGTAGAAGTCCGTCACTGGCCGCGGGTAGCATTTGGTTCTTTAACGCACACACATATTCATCACTCCTCCCTGCGCCATTATACCATAAGTTAACAATGTGGGTCGAACAAACAAATTAACTTCTGTCTTGGTGCAGGCATTTCACACTTGTCAATGTTCATATTTGAGAGATACAATAATTATTATACTTATCAATGTTGTGGATGAGCGCATTGTTTGTTTGTTCTGTTCCTCTCTCTCCATCTCTGTAGCTTCCGGGTGTGCTGGAAAAGGACCCGAGCTAAGGGAATTGGGTTGGCTTTATAGTGCCTGTCCCAAATGGCTCATTAATGCATATGGGCATATTGAAAGATATTGTCAGTAGTGATGTAATGTTGTAAATGTTATGTTGTGATATTGTTTAAAACCGTGTTGCAATGTATATCCTTTAGTATGTTTAGTTCATGGAAAATGTAGGTTTGTATTGTTAATTGATTAATTAATTAGGGTTAATTGTTCTGAAGGGAGGGGCTAGCCCTACAAAAGGAGCCTCTCTCCAGTCTCTAAGGAGGCATTTTTTTGGATTGAGCTGTGGATGGGGCAGCATTGTTTTTAAGCTGTCCCATAAGGTAGACGTTGATGGCAGTACTGTTGTTTTTTTGTTCCGGAATCACTTGTAAATAAACACCTTTGCACAGAAGAACTTTTGCGGCTCCGCCATCTTTTTATTTTGATAGAGGTTAGGTTATCCAGTTTAGCCTTCTGGCCTACTCTACGTGACACACTGTTAAACGTAACTGTTCAAACTAGATGATAGGGACACTATGGACAATTTTCAGCAATTAAACTACAGAAATAACCACTTTTCCATTTAAACAAGGTCTAAAATCATGTTTGGATTGCACTCTGTTAAACGTAACTGTTCAAACTAGATGAGATAGGGACACTATGGACAATTTTCAGCAGTTAAACTACAGAAATAACCACTTTTCCATATAAACAAGGTCTAAAATCATGTTTGGATTGCACTCTGGATACAATCTGTTAAACGGAACTGTTCAAACTAGATGAGATAGGGACACTATGGACAATATTCAGCAATTTGCAGCAATTAAACTACAGAAATTACCACTTTTCCATTTAAACAAGGTCTAAAATCATGTTTGGATTGCACTCTGTTAAACGTAACTGTTCAAACTAGATGAGATAGGGACACTATGGACAATTTTCAGCAATTTGCAGCAATTAAACTACAGAAATAACCACTTTTCCATATAAACAAGGTCTAAAATCATGTTTGGATTGCACTCTGGATACAATCTGTTAAACTTAACTGTTCAAACTAGATGAGATAGGGACACTATGGACAATTTTCAGCAATTTGCAGCAATTAAACTACAGAAATAACCACTTTTCCATTTAAACAAGGTCTAAAATCATGTTTGGATTGCACTCTGTTAAACGTAACTGTTCAAACTAGATGAGATAGGGACACTATGGACAATTTTCAGCAGTTAAACTACAGAAATAACCACTTTTCCATATAAACAAGGTCTAAAATCATGTTTGGATTGCACTCTGGATACAATCTGTTAAACGTAACTGTTCAAACTATATGAGATAGGGACACTATGGACAATTTTCAGCAATTAAACTACAGAAATAACCACTTTTCCATATAAACAAGGTCTAAAATCATGTTTGGATTGCACTCTGCATACAATCTGTTAAGTTAAAGATATGGCAGACATATGCCCCCTTTGGAGAGATTGGGTACCCCTAGTAAACTGAAAAAAAAATCTGTCAAAAATTGCTAATATATGCAAATAAAAATTATTATTGGATAGAAAACACTCTAAAGATTCTAAAACCGTTGGAATTATGTCTGTAAGTATAGCAGAACTCACAGGGCAGGCATTCTTCCAAACTAGTTTTTGTGGCCATGAAAGTTGGAACAACTTTAACGTCATCGCCCCCACCCTTCCCAACCAGTTATGATTCTGGGGAGACTCTCTATCTCTTCCGCTAGATGTCCTCTTTCAGTAGAGCTTTGAATCGTTCAAATCCCGCGAGAATTGACCCTATGGGAGTGAAATTAGTGCGTGCCACGAGAAAATAGGCTGTGCGTAGGGGCGCGAATTGGTCCCAGCCATTCCTTTGTTCCAGCACTCAAGAGAAGGGCAGACGATGGCCGATTGAATTGAAGTTTGTTTTGTGTGTCTAAAACATCATAAAGCTTGCTTCTGCACTTAGTTTGACCTGTTTAGTCGACATATAATATGTAGTTTTGAAGTTTTGATGCGCAACTTTTCCGGACCAGAGGATGTTTTGGGTGCATTTCAGCTGATGTTATTAGCAGTAGCTAATACAAAGACGCAAGACTTGAAACCAAACGATGTATTGGGTAAGTATGAAGCCTTCCAGAACATTCTGAACGAAGACCATCGAAGGTAAGGGAATATTTATGCTTAAATCTGTGTTTCTGTTGACTCCAACATTACGTAGAAATGTAGCTTGGAACTGAGCGCCGTCTCAGCAAATTGAATAGTGTGCGATTTCTGTAACGTTAAAAATAAATCTAACAAAGCGGTTGCATAAAGAAGCAGTGTATCTTTCTAACTATATGTAGAACATGTATATTTAGTCAAAGTTTATGATGTCTATTTACGTTATCTTGCCGCGCTACCTAGATTTCCTGCGGGCATTTTTGAGTAATTTCTGAACGTGAACTCACTGTAAATGGACATTTATGGATATAAATGGCATATTATTGAAAAAAAAAATGTACTGATGAAGATTTTCAAAAGGTTAGTGAACGATTTATTTTTTAATCCTGCGTTTGTTGATTGCATGTTTTGGCTATTCAAATGAGCTGTGTCTGGTGGTGGTTTTACATATATATGTGCTATGTTTTCGCCGTAAAACATTTTAGAAATCTGACTTGCTGGCTAGATGAACAAGGTGTTTATCTTTCATTTGAGCTATTGGACTTGTTAATGTGTGGAGGTTAAATATTTTTAAGAATATTTTTGCGTTCCATGCGCCACCGTTTCAGCTGAACGTGGGAGGGTTGATTCCCAATTGGGAACCAATATCGTAGACGGGTTAAACGTAACTGTTCAAACTAGATGAGATAGGGACACTATGGACAATTTTCAGCAATTTGCAGCAATTAAACTACAGAAATAACCACTTTTCCATATAAACAAGGTCTAAAATCATGTTTGGATTGCACTCTGTTAAACGTAACTGTTCAAACTAGATGAGATAGGGACACTATGGACAATTTTCAGCAATTAAACTACAGAAATAACCACTTTTCCATATAAACAAGGTCTAAAATCATGTTTGGATTGCACTCTGGATACAATCTGTTACACGGAACTGTTCAAACTAGATGAGATAGGGACACTATGGACAACTTTCAGCAATTAAACTACAGAAATAACCACTTTTCCATATAAACAAGGTCTAAAATCATGTTTGGATTGCAATCTGGATACAATCTGTTAAACGTAACTGTTCAAACTAGATGAGATAGGGACACTATGGACAATTTTCAGCAATTTGCAGCAATTAAACTACAGAAATAACCACTTTTCCATATAAACAAGGTCTAAAATCATGTTTGGATTGCACTCTGTTAAACGTAACTGTTCAAACTAGATGAGATAGGGACACTATGGACAATTTTCAGCAATTAAACTACAGAAATAACCACTTCCATATAAACAAGGTCTAAAATCATGTTTGGATTGCACTCTGGATACAATCTGTTAAACGGAACTGTTCAAACTAGATGATAAGGGACACTATGGACAATTTGCAGCAATTTGCAGCAAACAAACTACAGAAATAACCACTTTTCCATATAAACAAGGTCTAAAATCATGTTTGGATTGCACTCTGGATACAATCTGTTACACGGAACTGTTCAAACTAGATGAGATAGGGACACTATGGACAACTTTCAGCAATTAAACTACAGAAATAACCACTTTTCCATATAAACAAGGTCTAAAATCATGTTTGGATTGCAATCTGGATACAATCTGTTAAACGTAACTGTTCAAACTAGATGAGATAGGGACACTATGGACAATTTTCAGCAATTTGCAGCAATTAAACTACAGAAATAACCACTTTTCCATATAAACAAGGTCTAAAATCATGTTTGGATTGCACTCTGTTAAACATAACTGTTCAAACTAGATGAGATAGGGACACTATGGACAATTTTCAGCAATTAAACTACAGAAATAACCACTTTTCCATATAAACAAGGTCTAAAATCATGTTTGGATTGCACTCTGGATACAATCTGTTAAACGGAACTGTTCAACTAGATGATAGGGACACTATGGACAATTTTCAGCAATTTGCAGCAATTAAACTACAGAAGTAACCACTTTTCCATATAAACAAGGTCTAAAATCATGTTTGGATTGCACTCTGGACACAATCTGTTAAACGGAACTGTTCAAACTAGATGATAAGGGACACTATGGACAATTTTCAGCAATTTGCAGCAAACAAACTACAGAAATAACCACTTTTCCATATAAACAAGGTCTAAAATCATGTTTGGATTGCACTCTGGATACAATCTGTTAAACGGAACTATTCAAACTAGATGAGATAGGGACACTATGGACAATTTTCAGCAATTTGCAGCAATTAAACTACAGAAATAACCACTTTTCCATATAAACAAGGTCTAAAATCATGTTTGGATTGCACTCTGTTAAACGTAACTGTTCAAACTATATGAGATAGGGACACTATGGACAATTTTCAGCAATTAAACTACAGAAATAACCACTTTTCCATATAAACAAGGTCTAAAATCATGTTTGGATTGCACTCTGGATACAATCTGTTAAACGTAACTGTTCAAACTAGATGAGATAGGGACACTATGGGCAATTTGCAGCAATTAAACTACAGAAATAACCACTTTTCCATATAAACAAGGTCTAAAATCATGTTTGGATTGCACTCTGTGACGTAGAAGTCCGTCACTGGCCGCGGGCAGCATTTGGTTCTTTAACGCACACACATATTCATCACTCCTCCCTGCGCCATTATACCATAAGTTAACAATGTGGGTCAAACAAACAAATTAACTTCTGTCTTGGTGCAGGCATTTCACACTTGTCAATGTTCATATTTGAGAGATACAATAATTATTATACTTATCAATGTTGTGGATGAGCGCATTGTTTGTTTGTTCTGTTCCTCTCTCTCCATCTCTGTAGCTTCCGGGTGTGCTGGAAAAGGACCCGAGCTAAGGGAATTGGGTTGGCTTTATAGTGCCTGTCCCAAATGGCTCATTAATGCATATGGGCATATTGAAAGATATTGTCAGTAGTGATGTAATGTTGTAAATGTTATGTTGTGATATTGTTTAAAACCGTGTTGCAATGTATATCCTTTAGTATGTTTAGTTCATGGAAAATGTAGGTTTGTATTGTTAATTGATTAATTAATTAGGGTTAATTGTTCTGAGGGGAGGGGCTAGCCCTACAAAAGGAGCCTCTCTCCAGTCTCTAAGGAGGCATTTTTTGGATTGAGCTGTGGATGGGGCAGCATTGTTTTTAAGCTGTCCCATAAGGTAGACGTTGATGGCAGTACTGTTGTTTTTTTGTTCCGGAATTACTTGTAAATAAACACCTTTGCACAGAAGAACTTTTGCGGCTCCGCCATCTTTTTATTTTGATAGAGGTTAGGTTATCCAGTTTAGCCTTCTGGCCTACTCTACGTGACACACTCTGTTAAACGTAACTGTTCAAACTAGATGATAGGGACACTATGGACAATTTTCAGCAATTTGCAGCAATTAAACTACAGAAATAACCACTTTTCCATTTAAACAAGGTCTAAAATCATGTTTGGATTGCACTCTGTTAAACGTAACTGTTCAAACTAGATGAGATAGGGACACTATGGACAATTTTCAGCAGTTAAACTACAGAAATAACCACTTTTCCATATAAACAAGGTCTAAAATCATGTTTGGATTGCACTCTGGATACAATCTGTTAAACGGAACTGTTCAAACTAGATGAGATAGGGACACTATGGACAATTTTCAGCAATTTTCAGCAATTAAACTACAGAAATAACCACTTTTCCATATAAACAAGGTCTAAAATCATGTTTGGATTGCACTCTGTTAAACGTAACTGTTCAAACTAGATGAGATAGGGACACTATGGACAATTTTCAGCAATTAAACTACAGAAATAACCACTTTTCCATATAAACAAGGTCTAAAATCATGTTTGGATTGCACTCTGGATACAATCTGTTAAACGGAACTGTTCAACTAGATGATAGGGACACTATGGACAATTTTCAGCAATTTGCAGCAATTAAACTACAGAAGTAACCACTTTTCCATATAAACAAGGACTAAAATCATGTTTGGATTGCACTCTGGACACAATCTGTTAAACGGAACTGTTCAAACTAGATGATAAGGGACACTATGGACAATTTTCAGCAATTTGCAGCAAACAAACTACAGAAATAACCACTTTTCCATATAAACAAGGTCTAAAATCATGTTTGGATTGCACTCTGGATACAATCTGTTAAACGGAACTATTCAAACTAGATGAGATAGGGACACTATGGACAATTTTCAGCAATTTGCAGCAATTCAACTACAGAAATAACCACTTTTCCATATAAACAAGGTCTAAAATCATGTTTGGATTGCACTCTGTTAAACGTAACTGTTCAAACTAGATGAGATAGGGACACTATGGACAATTTTCAGCAATTAAACTACAGAAATAACCACTTTTCCATATAAACAAGGTCTAAAATCATGTTTGGATTGCCCTCTGGATACAATCTGTTAAACGGAACTGTTCAAACTAGATGAGATAGGGACACTATGGACAATTTTCAGCAATTAAACTACAGAAATAACCACTTTTCCATATAAACAAGGTCTAAAATCATGTTTGGATTGCACTCTGTTAAACGTAACTGTTCAAACTAGATGAGATAGGGACAATATGGACAATTTTCAGCAATTTGCAGCAATTAAACTACAGAAATAACCACTTTTCCATATAAACAAGGTCTAAAATCATGTTTGGATTGCACTCTGGATACAATCTGTTAAACGTAACTGTTCAAACTAGATGAGATAGGGACACTATGGACAATTTTCAGCAATTTGCAGCAATTAAACTACAGAAATAACCACTTTTCCATTTAAACAAGGTCTAAAATCATGTTTGGATTGCACTCTGTTAAACGTAACTGTTCAAACTAGATGAGATAGGGACACTATGGACAATTTTCAGCAGTTAAACTACAGAAATAACCACTTTTCCATATAAACAAGGTCTAAAATCATGTTTGGATTGCACTCTGGATACAATCTGTTAAACGGAACTGTTCAAACTAGATGAGATAGGGACACTATGGACAATTTTCAGCAATTTGCAGCAATTAAACTACAGAAATAACCACTTTTCCATATAAACAAGGTCTAAAATCATGTTTGGATTGCACTCTGGATACAATCTGTTAAACGTAACTGTTCAAACTAGATGAGATAGGGACACTATGGACAATTTTCAGCAATTTGCAGCAATTAAACTACAGAAATAACCACTTTTCCATTTAAACAAGGTCTAAAATCATGTTTGGATTTTTTTTTTTTTTTTATTTTATTTTACCTTTATTTAACCAGGCAAGTCAGTTAAGAACAAATTCTTATTTTCAATGACGGCCTGGGAACAGTGGGTTAACTGCCTGTTCAGGGGCAGAACGACAGATTTGTACCTTGTCAGCTCGGGGGTTTGAACTCACAACCTTCCGGTTACTAGTCCAACGCTCTAACCACTAGGCTACCCTGCCGCCCCACTCTGTTAAACGTAACTGTTCAAACTAGATGAGATAGGGACACTATGGACAATTTTCAGCAGTTAAACTACAGAAATAACCACTTTTCCATATAAACAAGGTCTAAAATCATGTTTGGATTGCACTCTGTTAAACGTAACTGTTCAAACTAGATGAGATAGGGACACTATGGACAATTTGCAGCAATTTGCAGCAATTAAACTACAGAAATAACCACTTTTCCATATAAACAAGGTCTAAAATCATGTTTGGATTGCACTCTGTTAAACGTAACAGTTCAAACTAGATGAGATAGGGACACTATGGACAATTTTCAGCAATTAAACTACAGAAATAACCACTTTTCCATATAAACAAGGTCTAAAATCATGTTTGGATTGCACTCTGGATACAATCTGTTAAACGGAACTGTTCAAACTAGATGAGATAGGGACACTATGGACATTTTTCAGCAATTAAACTACAGAAATAACCACTTTTCCATATAAACAAGGTCTAAAATCATGTTTGGATTGCACTCTGGATACAATCTGTTAAACGTAACTGTTCAAACTAGATGAGATAGGGACACTATGGACAATTTTCAGCAATTTGCAGCAATTAAACTACAGAAATAACCACTTTTCCATATAAACAAGGTCTAAAATCATGTTTGGATTGCACTCTGTGACGTAGAAGTCCGTCACTGGCCGCGGGTAGCATTTGGTTCTTTAACGCACACACATATTCATCACTCCTCCCTGCGCCATTATACCATAAGTTAACAATGTGGGTCGAACAAACAAATTAACTTCTGTCTTGGTGCAGGCATTTCACACTTGTCAATGTTCATATTTGAGAGATACAATAATTATTATACTTATCAATGTTGTGGATGAGCGCATTGTTTGTTTGTTCTGTTCCTCTCTCTCCATCTCTGTAGCTTCCGGGTGTGCTGGAAAAGGACCCGAGCTAAGGGAATTGGGTTGGCTTTATAGTGCCTGTCCCAAATGGCTCATTAATGCATATGGGCATATTGAAAGATATTGTCAGTAGTGATGTAATGTTGTAAATGTTATGTTGTGATATTGTTTAAAACCGTGTTGCAATGTATATCCTTTAGTATGTTTAGTTCATGGAAAATGTAGGTTTGTATTGTTAATTGATTAATTAATTAGGGTTAATTGTTCTGAAGGGAGGGGCTAGCCCTACAAAAGGAGCCTCTCTCCAGTCTCTAAGGAGGCATTTTTTGGATTGAGCTGTGGATGGGGCAGCATTGTTTTTAAGCTGTCCCATAAGGTAGACGTTGATGGCAGTACTGTTGTTTTTTTGTTCCGGAATCACTTGTAAACAAAAACACCTTTGCACAGATGAACTTTTGCGGCTCCGCCATCTTTTTATTTTGATAGAGGTTAGGTTATCCAGTTTAGCCTTCTGGCCTACTCTACGTGACACACTGTTAAACGTAACTGTTCAAACTAGATGATAGGGACACTATGGACAATTTTCAGCAATTTGCAGCAATTAAACTACAGAAATAACCACTTTTCCATTTAAACAAGGTCTACAATCATGTTTGGATTGCACTCTGTTAAACGTAACTGTTCAAACTAGATGAGATAGGGACACTATGGACAATTTTCAGCAGTTAAACTACAGAAATAACCACTTTTCCATATAAACAAGGTCTAAAATCATGTTTGGATTGCACTCTGGATACAATCTGTTAAACGGAACTGTTCAAACTAGATGAGATAGGGACACTATGGACAATATTCAGCAATTTGCAGCAATTAAACTACAGAAATAACCACTTTTCCATATAAACAAGGTCTAAAATCATGTTTGGATTGCACTCTGCATACAATCTGTTAAGTTAAGGATATGGCAGACATATGCCCCCTTTGGAGAGATTGGGTACCCCTAGTAAACTGAAAAAAAAATCTGTCAAAAATTGCTATTATATGCAAATAAAAATTATTATTGGATAGAAAACACTCTAAAGATTCTAAAACCGTTGGAATTATGTCTGTAAGTATAGCAGAACTCACAGGGCAGGCATTCTTCCAAACTAGTTTTTGTGGCCATGAAAGTTGGAGCAACTTTAACGTCATCGCCCCCACCCTTCCCAACCAGTTATGATTCTGGGGAGACTTTCTATCTCTTCCGCTAGATGTCCTCTTTCAGTAGAGCTTTGAATCGTTCAAATCCCGCGAGAATTGACCCTATGGGAGTGAAATTAGTGCGTGCCACGAGAAAATAGGCTGTGCGTAGGGGCGCGAATTGGTCCCAGCCATTCCTTTGTTCCAGCACTCAAGAGAAGGGCAGACGATGGCCGATTGAATTGAAGTTTGTTTTGTGTGTCTAAAACATCATAAAGCTTGCTTCTGCACTTAGTTTGACCTGTTTAGTCGACATATAATATGTAATTTTGAAGTTTTGATGCGCAACTTTTCCGGACCAGAGGACGTTTTGGGTGCATTTCAGCTGATGTTATTAGCAGTAGCTAATACAAAGACGCAAGACTTGAAACCAAACGATGTATTGGGTAAGTATGAAGCCTTCCAGAACATTCTGAACGAAGACCATCGAAGGTAAGGGAATATTTATGCTTAAATCTGTGTTTCTGTTGACTCCAACATTACGTAGAAATGTAGCTTGGAACTGAGCGCCGTCTCAGCATATTGAATAGTGTGCGATTTCTGTAACGTTAAAAATAAATCTAACAAAGCGGTTGCATAAAGAAGCAGTGTATCTTTCTAACTATATGTAGAACATGTATATTTAGTCAAAGTTTATGATGTCTATTTACGTTATCTTGCCGCGCTACCTAGATTTCCTGCGGGCATTTTTGAGTAATTTCTGAACGTGAACTCACTGTAAATGGACATTTATGGATATAAATGGCATATAATTGAAAAAAAAAATGTACTGTGTAACATGTCATATTACTGTCATCTGATGAAGATTTTCAAAAGGTTAGTGAACGATTTATTTTTTAATCCTGCGTTTGTTGATTGCATGTTTTGGCTATTCAAATGAGCTGTGTCTGGTGGTGGTTTTACATATATATGTGCTATGTTTTCGCCGTAAAACATTTTAGAAATCTGACTTGCTGGCTAGATGAACAAGGTGTTGATCTTTCATTTGAGCTATTGGACTTGGTAATGTGTGGAGGTTAAATATTTTTAAGAATATTTTTGCGTTCCATGCGCCACCGTTTCAGCTGAACGTGGGAGGGTTGATTCCCAATTGGGAACCAATATCGTAGACGGGTTAAACGTAACTGTTCAAACTAGATGAGATAGGGACACTATGGACATTTTTCAGCAATTAAACTACAGAAATAACCACTTTTCCATATAAACAAGGTCTAAAATCATGTTTGGATTGCACTCTGGATACAATCTGTTAAACGTAACTGTTCAAACTAGATGAGATAGGGACACTATGGACAATTTTCAGCAATTTGCAGCAATTAAACTACAGAAATAACCACTTTTCCATATAAACAAGGTCTAAAATCATGTTTGGATTGCACTCTGTGACGTAGAAGTCC
Organism: Oncorhynchus mykiss; assembly: GCF_057628025.1. Classification (NCBI taxonomy): domain Eukaryota; kingdom Metazoa; phylum Chordata; class Actinopteri; order Salmoniformes; family Salmonidae; genus Oncorhynchus; species Oncorhynchus mykiss. Next base: position 45,376,840 of record NC_143046.1, read on the forward strand.
GTCACTGGCCGCGGGTAGCATTTGGTTCTTTAACGCACACACATATTCATCACTCCTCCCTGCGCCATTATACCATAAGTTAACAATGTGGGTCGAACAAACAAATTAACTTCTGTCTTGGTGCAGGCATTTCACACTTGTCAATGTTCATATTTGAGAGATACAATAATTATTATACTTATCAATGTTGTGGATGAGCGCATTGTTTGTTTGTTCTGTTCCTCTCTCTCCATCTCTGTAGCTTCCGGGTGTGCTGGAAAAGGACCCGAGCTAAGGGAATTGGGTTGGCTTTATAGTGCCTGTCCCAAATGGCTCATTAATGCATATGGGCATATTGAAAGATATTGTCAGTAGTGATGTAATGTTGTAAATGTTATGTTGTGATATTGTTTAAAACCGTGTTGCAATGTATATCCTTTAGTATGTTTAGTTCATGGAAAATGTAGGTTTGTATTGTTAATTGATTAATTAATTAGGGTTAATTGTTCTGAAGGGAGGGGCTAGCCCTACAAAAGGAGCCTCTCTCCAGTCTCTAAGGAGGCATTTTTTTGGATTGAGCTGTGGATGGGGCAGCATTGTTTTTAAGCTGTCCCATAAGGTAGACGTTGATGGCAGTACTGTTGTTTTTTTGTTCCGGAATCACTTGTAAATAAACACCTTTGCACAGAAGAACTTTTGCGGCTCCGCCATCTTTTTATTTTGATAGAGGTTAGGTTATCCAGTTTAGCCTTCTGGCCTACTCTACGTGACACACTGTTAAACGTAACTGTTCAAACTAGATGATAGGGACACTATGGACAATTTTCAGCAATTTGCAGCAATTAAACTACAGAAATAACCACTTTTCCATTTAAACAAGGTCTAAAATCATGTTTGGATTGCACTCTGTTAAACGTAACTGTTCAAACTAGATGATAGGGACACTATGGACAATTTTCAGCAATTTGCAGCAATTAAACTACAGAAATAACCACTTTTCCATATAAACAAGGTCTAAAATCATGTTTGGATTGCACTCTGGATACAATCTGTTAAACGGAACTGTTCAACTAGATGAGATAGGGACACTATGGACAATTTTCAGCAATTTGCAGCAATTAAACTACAGAAGTAACCACTTTTCCATATAAACAAGGTCTAAAATCATGTTTGGATTGCACTCTGGACACAATCTGTTAAACGGAACTGTTCAAACTAGATGATAAGGGACACTATGGACAATTTTCAGCAATTTGCAGCAATTAAACTACAGAAATAACCACTTTTCCATATAAACAAGGTCTAAAATCATGTTTGGATTGCACTCTGTTAAACGTAACTGTTCAAACTATATGAGATAGGGACACTATGGACAATTTTCAGCAATTAAACTACAGAAATAACCACTTTTCCATATAAACAAGGTCTAAAATCATGTTTGGATTGCACTCTGGATACAATCTGTTAAACGGAACTGTTCAAACTAGATGAGATAGGGACACTATGGACAATTTTCAGCAATTTGCAGCAATTAAACTACAGAAATTACCACTTTTCCATTTAAACAAGGTCTAAAATCATGTTTGGATTGCACTCTGTTAAACGTAACTGTTCAAACTAGATGAGATAGGGACACTATGGACAATTTTCAGCAATTTGCAGCAATTAAACTACAGAAATAACCACTTTTCCATATAAACAAGGTCTAAAATCATGTTTGGATTGCACTCTGGATACAATCTGTTAAACGTAACTGTTCAAACTAGATGAGATAGGGACACTATGGACAATTTTCAGCAATTTGCAGCAATTAAACTACAGAAATAACCACTTTTCCATTTAAACAAGGTCTAAAATCATGTTTGGATTGCACTCTGTTAAACGTAACTGTTCAAACTAGATGAGATAGGGACACTATGGACAATTTTCAGCAGTTAAACTACAGAAATAACCACTTTTCCATATAAACAAGGTCTAAAATCATGTTTGGATTGCACTCTGGATACAATCTGTTAAACGGAACTGTTCAAACTAGATGAGATAGGGACACTATGGACAATATTCAGCAATTTGCAGCAATTAAACTACAGAAATTACCACTTTTCCATTTAAACAAGGTCTAAAATCATGTTTGGATTGCACTCTGTTAAACGTAACTGTTCAAACTAGATGAGATAGGGACACTATGGACAATTTTCAGCAATTTGCAGCAATTAAACTACAGAAATAACCACTTTTCCATATAAACAAGGTCTAAAATCATGTTTGGATTGCACTCTGGATACAATCTGTTAAACGTAACTGTTCAAACTAGATGAGATAGGGACACTATGGACAATTTTCAGCAATTTGCAGCAATTAAACTACAGAAATAACCACTTTTCCATTTAAACAAGGTCTAAAATCATGTTTGGATTGCACTCTGTTAAACGTAACTGTTCAAACTAGATGAGATAGGGACACTATGGACAATTTTCAGAAGTTAAACTACAGAAATAACCACTTTTCCATATAAACAAGGTCTAAAATCATGTTTGGATTGCACTCTGGATACAATCTGTTAAACGTAACTGTTCAAACTATATGAGATAGGGACACTATGGACAATTTTCAGCAATTAAACTACAGAAATAACCACTTTTCCATATAAACAAGGTCTAAAATCATGTTTGGATTGCACTCTGCATACAATCTGTTAAGTTAAGGATATGGCAGACATATGCCCCCTTTGGAGAGATTGGGTACCCCTAGTAAACTGAAAAAAAAATCTGTCAAAAATTGCTATTATATGCAAATAAAAATTATTATTGGATAGAAAACACTCTAAAGATTCTAAAACCGTTGGAATTATGTCTGTAAGTATAGCAGAACTCACAGGGCAGGCATTCTTCCAAACTAGTTTTTGTGGCCATGAAAGTTGGAGCAACTTTAACGTCATCGCCCCCACCCTTCCCAACCAGTTATGATTCTGGGGAGACTTTCTATCTCTTCCGCTAGATGTCCTCTTTCAGTAGAGCTTTGAATCGTTCAAATCCCGCGAGAATTGACCCTATGGGAGTGAAATTAGTGCGTGCCACGAGAAAATAGGCTGTGCGTAGGGGCGCGAATTGGTCCCAGCCATTCCTTTGTTCCAGCACTCAAGAGAAGGGCAGACGATGGCCGATTGAATTGAAGTTTGTTTTGTGTGTCTAAAACATCATAAAGCTTGCTTCTGCACTTAGTTTGACCTGTTTAGTCGACATATAATATGTAATTTTGAAGTTTTGATGCGCAACTTTTCCGGACCAGAGGACGTTTTGGGTGCATTTCAGCTGATGTTATTAGCAGTAGCTAATACAAAGACGCAAGACTTGAAACCAAACGATGTATTGGGTAAGTATGAAGCCTTCCAGAACATTCTGAACGAAGACCATCGAAGGTAAGGGAATATTTATGCTTAAATCTGTGTTTCTGTTGACTCCAACATTACGTAGAAATGTAGCTTGGAACTGAGCGCCGTCTCAGCATATTGAATAGTGTGCGATTTCTGTAACGTTAAAAATAAATCTAACAAAGCGGTTGCATAAAGAAGCAGTGTATCTTTCTAACTATATGTAGAACATGTATATTTAGTCAAAGTTTATGATGTATATTTACGTTATCTTGCCGCGCTACCTAGATTTCCTGCGGGCATTTTTGAGTAATTTCTGAACGTGAACTCACTGTAAATTGACATTTATGGATATAAATGGCATATTATTGAAAAAAAAAATGTACTGTGTAACATGTCATATTACTGTCATCTGATGAAGATTTTCAAAAGGTTAGTGAACGATTTATTTTTTAATCCTGCGTTTGTTGATTGCATGTTTTGGCTATTCAAATGAGCTGTGTCTGGTGGTGGTTTTACATATATATGTGCTATGTTTTCACCGTAAAACATTTTAGAAATCTGACTTGCTGGCTAGATGAACAAGGTGTTTATCTTTCATTTGAGCTATTGGACTTGTTAATGTGTGGAGGTTAAATATTTTTAAGAATATTTTTGCGTTCCATGCGCCACCGTTTCAGCTGAACGTGGGAGGGTTGATTCCCAATTGGGAACCAATATCGTAGACGGGTTAAATGTAACTGTTCAAACTAGATGAGATAGGGACACTATGGACAATTTTCAGCAATTTTCAGCAATTAAACTACAGAAATAACCACTTTTCCATATAAACAAGGTCTAAAATCATGTTTGGATTGCACTCTGGATACAATCTGTTAAACGGAACTATTCAAACTAGATGAGATAGGGACACTATGGACAATTTTCAGCAATTTGCAGTTATTAAACTACAGAAATAACCACTTTTCCATATAAACAAGGTCTAAAATCATGTTTGGATTGCACTCTGTTAAACGTAACTGTTCAAACTATATGAGATAGGGACACTATGGACAATTTTCAGCAATTAAACTACAGAAATAACCACTTTTCCATATAAACAAGGTCTAAAATCATGTTTGGATTGCACTCTGGATACAATCTGTTAAACGGAACTGTTCAAACTAGATGAGATAGGGACACTATGGACAATTTTCAGCAATTAAACTACAGAAATAACCACTTTTCCATATAAACAAGGTCTAAAATCATGTTTGGATTGCACTCTGGATACAATCTGTTAAACGTAACTGTTCAAACTAGATGAGATAGGGACACTATGGACAATTTTCAGCAATTTGCAGCAATTAAACTACAGAAATAACCACTTTTCCATATAAACAAGGTCTAAAATCATGTTTGGATTGCACTCTGTGACGTAGAAGTCCGTCACTGGCCGTTGGCAGCATTTGGTTCTTTAACGCACACACATATTCATCACTCCTCCCTGCGCCATTATACCATAAGTTAAAAATGTGGGTCGAACAAACAAATTAACTTCTGTCTTGGTGCAGGCATTTCACACTTGTCAATGTTCATACTTGAGAGATACAATAATTATTATACTTATCAATGTTGTGGATGAGCGCATTGTTTGTTTGTTCTGTTCCTCTCTCTCCATCTCTGTAGCTTCCGGGTGTGCTGGAAAAGGACCCGAGCTAAGGGAATTGGGTTGGCTTTATAGTGCCTGTCCCAAATGGCTCATTAATGCATATGGGCATATTGAAAGATATTGTCAGTAGTGATGTAATGTTGAAGATGTTATGTTGTGATATTGTTTAAAACCGTGTTGCAATGTATATCCTTTAGTATGTTTAGTTCATGGAAAATGTAGGTTTGTATTGTTAATTGATTAATTAATTAGGGTTAATTGTTCTGAGGGGAGGGGCTAGCCCTACAAAAGGAGCCTCTCTCCAGTCTCTAAGGAGGCATTTTTTGGATTGAGCTGTGGATGGGGCAGCATTGTTTTTAAGCTGTCCCATAAGGTAGACGTTGATGGCAGTACTGTTGTTTTTTTGTTCCGGAATCACTTGTAAATAAACACCTTTGCACAGAAGAACTTTTGCGGCTCCGCCATCTTTTTATTTTGATAGAGGTTAGGTTATCCAGTTTAGCCTTCTGGCCTACTCTACGTGACACACTCTGTTAAACGTAACTGTTCAAACTAGATGATAGGGACACTATGGACAATTTTCAGCAATTTGCAGCAATTAAACTACAGAAATAACCACTTTTCCATTTAAACAAGGTCTAAAATCATGTTTGGATTGCACTCTGTTAAACGTAACTGTTCAAACTAGATGAGATAGGGACACTATGGACAATTTTCAGCAGTTAAACTACAGAAATAACCACTTTTCCATATAAACAAGGTCTAAAATCATGTTTGGATTGCACTCTGGATACAATCTGTTAAACGGAACTGTTCAAACTAGATGAGATAGGGACACTATGGACAATTTTCAGCAATTTGCAGCAATTAAACTACAGAAATAACCACTTTTCCATATAAACAAGGTCTAAAATCATGTTTGGATTGCACTCTGGATACAATCTGTTAAACGGAACTGTTCAAACTAGATGAGATAGGGACACTATGGACAATTTTCAGCAATTACACTACAGAAATAACCACTTTTCCATATAAACAAGGTCTAAAATCATGTTTGGATTGCACTCTGCATGCAATCTGTTAAGTTAAAGATATGGCAGACATATGCCCCCTTTGGAGAGATTGGGTACCCCTAGTAAACTGAAAAAAAAATCTGTCAAAAATTGCTAATATATGCAAATAAAAATTATTATTGGATAGAAAACACTCTAAAGATTCTAAAACCGTTGGAATTATGTCTGTAAGTATAGCAGAACTCACAGGGCAGGCATTCTTCCAAACTAGTTTTTGTGGCCATGAAAGTTGGAGCAACTTTAACGTCATCGCCCCCACCCTTCCCAACCAGTTATGATTCTGGGGAGACTTTCTATCTCTTCCGCTAGATGTCCTCTTTCAGTAGAGCTTTGAATCGTTCAAATCCCGCGAGAATTGACCCTATGGGAGTGAAATTAGTGCGTGCCACGAGAAAATAGGCTGTGCGTAGGGGCGCGAATTGGTCCCAGCCATTCCTTTGTTCCAGCACTCAAGAGAAGGGCAGACGATGGCCGATTGAATTGAAGTTTGTTTTGTGTGTCTAAAACATCATAAAGCTTGCTTCTGCACTTAGTTTGACCTGTTTAGTCGACATATAATATGTAATTTTGAAGTTTTGATGCGCAACTTTTCCGGACCAGAGGACGTTTTGGGTGCATTTCAGCTGATGTTATTAGCAGTAGCTAATACAAAGACGCAAGACTTGAAACCAAACGATGTATTGGGTAAGTATGAAGCCTTCCAGAACATTCTGAACGAAGACCATCGAAGGTAAGGGAATATTTATGCTTAAATCTGTGTTTCTGTTGACTCCAACATTACGTAGAAATGTAGCTTGGAACTGAGCGCCGTCTCAGCATATTGAATAGTGTGCGATTTCTGTAACGTTAAAAATAAATCTAACAAAGCGGTTGCATAAAGAAGCAGTGTATCTTTCTAACTATATGTAGAACATGTATATTTAGTCAAAGTTTATGATGTCTATTTACGTTATCTTGCCGCGCTACCTAGATTTCCTGCGGGCATTTTTGAGTAATTTCTGAACGTGAACTCACTGTAAATGGACATTTATGGATATAAATGGCATATAATTGAAAAAAAAAATGTACTGTGTAACATGTCATATTACTGTCATCTGATGAAGATTTTCAAAAGGTTAGTGAACGATTTATTTTTTAATCCTGCGTTTGTTGATTGCATGTTTTGGCTATTCAAATGAGCTGTGTCTGGTGGTGGTTTTACATATATATGTGCAATGTTTTCGCCGTAAAACATTTTAGAAATCTGACTTGCTGGCTAGATGAACAAGGTGTTTATCTTTCATTTGAGCTATTGGACTTGTTAATGTGTGGAGGTTAAATATTTTTAAGAATATTTTTGCGTTCCATGCGCCACCGTTTCAGCTGAACGTGGGAGGGTTGATTCCCAATTGGGAACCAATATCGTAGACGGGTTAAACGTAACTGTTCAAACTAGATGAGATAGGGACACTATGGACAATTTTCAGCAATTTGCAGCAATTAAACTACAGAAATAACCACTTTTCCATTTAAACAAGGTCTAAAATCATGTTTGGATTGCACTCTGTTAAACGTAACTGTTCAAACTAGATGAGATAGGGACACTATGGACAATTTTCAGCAGTTAAACTACAGAAATAACCACTTTTCCATATAAACAAGGTCTAAAATCATGTTTGGATTGCACTCTGGATACAATCTGTTAAACGGAACTGTTCAAACTAGATGAGATAGGGACACTATGGACAATATTCAGCAATTTGCAGCAATTAAACTACAGAAATAACCACTTTTCCATATAAACAAGGTCTAAAATCATGTTTGGATTGCACTCTGGATACAATCTGTTAAACGGAACTGTTCAAACTAGATGAGATAGGGACACTATGGACAATTTTCAGCAATTTGCAGCAATTAAACTACAGAAATAACCACTTTTCCATATAAACAAGGTCTAAAATCATGTTTGGATTGCACTCTGGATACAATCTGTTAAACGGAACTGTTCAACTAGATGAGATAGGGACACTATGGACAATTTTCAGCAATTTGCAGCAATTAAACTACAGAAGTAACCACTTTTCCATATAAACAAGGTCTAAAATCATGTTTGGATTGCACTCTGGACACAATCTGTTAAACGGAACTGTTCAAACTAGATGATAAGGGACACTATGGACAATTTTCAGCAATTTGCAGCAATTAAACTACAGAAATAACCACTTTTCCATATAAACAAGGTCTAAAATCATGTTTGGATTGCACTCTGTTAAACGTAACTGTTCAAACTATATGAGATAGGGACACTATGGACAATTTTCAGCAATTAAACTACAGAAATAACCACTTTTCCATATAAACAAGGTCTAAAATCATGTTTGGATTGCACTCTGGATACAATCTGTTAAACGGAACTGTTCAAACTAGATGAGATAGGGACACTATGGACAATTTTCAGCAATTTGCAGCAATTAAACTACAGAAATTACCACTTTTCCATTTAAACAAGGTCTAAAATCATGTTTGGATTGCACTCTGTTAAACGTAACTGTTCAAACTAGATGAGATAGGGACACTATGGACAATTTTCAGCAATTTGCAGCAATTAAACTACAGAAATAACCACTTTTCCATATAAACAAGGTCTAAAATCATGTTTGGATTGCACTCTGCATACAATCTGTTAAGTTAAGGATATGGCAGACATATGCCCCCTTTGGAGAGATTGGGTACCCCTAGTAAACTGAAAAAAAAATCTGTCAAAAATTGCTATTATATGCAAATAAAAATTATTATTGGATAGAAAACACTCTAAAGATTCTAAAACCGTTGGAATTATGTCTGTAAGTATAGCAGAACTCACAGGGCAGGCATTCTTCCAAACTAGTTTTTGTGGCCATGAAAGTTGGAGCAACTTTAACCTGTCTACGATACTGGTTCCCAATTGGGAATCAACCCTCCCACGTGCAGCTGAAACGGTGGCGCATGGAACGCAAAAATATTCTTAAAAATATTTAACCTCCACACATTAACAAGTCCAATAGCTCAAATGAAAGATAAACATCTTGTTCATTTAGCCAGCAAGTCAGATTTCTAAAATGTTTTACGGCGAAAACATAGCACATATATATGTAAAACCACCACCAGACACAGCTCATTTCAATAGCCAAAACATGCAATCAACAAACGCAGGATTAAAAAATAAATCGCTCACTAACCTTTTGAAAATCTTCATCAGATGACAGTAATATGACATATTACACAGTACATATTTTTTTTTTTCAATAATATGCCATTTATATCCATAAATGTCCATTTACAGTGAGTTCACCTTCAGAAATTACTCAAAAATGCCCGCAGGAAATCTATGTAGCGCGGCAAGATAACGTAAATAGACATCATAAACTTTGACTAAATATACATGTTCTACATATAGTTAGAAAGATACACTGCTTCTTTATGCAACCGCTGTGTTGGATTTATTTTTAACGTTACAGAAATCGCACACTATTCCATATGCTGAGACAGCGCTCAGTTCCAAGCTACATTTCCACGTAATGTTGGAGTCAACAGAAACACAGATTTAAGCATAAATATTCCCTTACCTTCGATGGTCTTCGTTCAGAATGTTCTGGAAGGCTTCATACTTACCCAATACATCGTTTGGTTTCAAGTCTTGCGTCTTTGTATTAGCTACTGCTAATAACATCAGCTGAAATGCACCCAAAACGTCCTCTGGTCCGGATAAGTTGCGCATCAAAACTTCAAAATTACACATTATATGTCGACTAAACAGGTCAAACTAAGTGCAGAAGCAAGCTTTATGATGTTTTAGACGTGCAAAACAAACTTCAATTCAATCGGCCATCGTCTGCCCTTCTCTTCAGTGCTGGAAACAAAGGAATGGCTGTGACCAATTCGCGCCCATACGCACAGCCTATTCTCTCGTGGCACGCACTAATTTCACTCCCATAGGGTCAATTCTCGCGCGATTTGAACGGTTTGAAGCTCTAATGAAAGAGGACATCTAGCGGAAGAGATAGAATGTGTCCCCAGAATCATAGCTGGTTGGGAAGGGTGGGGGCCATGACGTCAAAGTTGCTCCAACTTTCATGGCCACAGAAACTAGTTTGGAAGAATGCCTGCCCTGTGAGTTCTGCTATACTTACAGACATAATTCCAACGGTTTTAGAATCTTTAGAGTGTTTTCTATCCAATAATAATTTTTATTTGCATATATTAACCGTTTTTGACAGATTTTTTTTCCAGTTTACTAGGGGTACCCAATCTCTCCAAAGGGGGCGTATGTCTGCCATATCCTCAACAGGTCATCGCCCCCACCCTTCCCAACCAGTTATGATTCTGGGGAGACTTTCTATCTCTTCCGCTAGATGTCCTCTTTCAGTAGAGCTTTGAATCGTTCAAATCCCGCGAGAATTGACCCTATGGGAGTGAAATTAGTGCGTGCCACGAGAAAATAGGCTGTGCGTAGGGGCGCGAATTGGTCCCAGCCATTCCTTTGTTCCAGCACTCAAGAGAAGGGCAGACGATGGCCGATTGAATTGAAGTTTGTTTTGTGTGTCTAAAACATCATAAAGCTTGCTTCTGCACTTAGTTTGACCTGTTTAGTCGACATATAATATGTAATTTTGAAGTTTTGATGCGCAACTTTTCCGGACCAGAGGACGTTTTGGGTGCATTTCAGCTGATGTTATTAGCAGTAGCTAATACAAAGACGCAAGACTTGAAACCAAACGATGTATTGGGTAAGTATGAAGCCTTCCAGAACATTCTGAACGAAGACCATCGAAGGTAAGGGAATATTTATGCTTAAATCTGTGTTTCTGTTGACTCCAACATTACGTAGAAATGTAGCTTGGAACTGAGCGCCGTCTCAGCATATTGAATAGTGTGCGATTTCTGTAACGTTAAAAATAAATCTAACAAAGCGGTTGCATAAAGAAGCAGTGTATCTTTCTAACTATATGTAGAACATGTATATTTAGTCAAAGTTTATGATGTCTATTTACGTTATCTTGCCGCGCTACCTAGATTTCCTGCGGGCATTTTTGAGTAATTTCTGAACGTGAACTCACTGTAAATGGACATTTATGGATATAAATGGCATATTATTGAAAAAAAAAATGTACTGTGTAACATGTCATATTACTGTCATCTGATGAAGATTTTCAAAAGGTTAGTGAACGATTTATTTTTTAATCCTGCGTTTGTTGATTGCATGTTTTGGCTATTCAAATGAGCTGTGTCTGGTGGTGGTTTTACATATATATGTGCTATGTTTTCGCCGTAAAACATTTTAGAAATCTGACTTGCTGGCTAGATGAACAAGGTGTTTATCTTTCATTTGAGCTATTGGACTTGTTAATGTGTGGAGGTTAAATATTTTTAAGAATATTTTTGCGTTCCATGCGCCACCGTTTCAGCTGAACGTGGGAGGGTTGATTCCCAATTGGGAACCAATATCGTAGACGGGTTAAACGTAACTGTTCAAACTAGATGAGATAGGGACACTATGGACAATTTTCAGCAATTAAACTACAGAAGTAACCACTTTTCCATATAAACAAGGTCTAAAATCATGTTTGGATTGCACTCTGGACACAATCTGTTAAACGGAACTGTTCAAACTAGATGATAAGGGACACTATGGACAATTTTCAGCAATTTGCAGCAAACAAACTACAGAAATAACCACTTTTCCATATAAACAAGGTCTAAAATCATGTTTGGATTGCACTCTGGATACAATCTGTTAAACGGAACTATTCAAACTAGATGAGATAGGGACACTATGGACAATTTTCAGCAATTTGCAGCAATTAAACTACAGAAATAACCACTTTTCCATATAAACAAGGTCTAAAATCATGTTTGGATTGCACTCTGTTAAACGTAACTGTTCAAACTATATGAGATAGGGACACTATGGACAATTTTCAGCAATTAAACTACAGAAATAACCACTTTTCCATATAAACAAGGTCTAAAATCATGTTTGGATTGCACTCTGGATACAATCTGTTAAACGGAACTGTTCAAACTAGATGAGATAGGGACACTATGGACAATTTTCAGCAATTAAACTACAGAAATAACCAATTTTCCATATAAACAAGGTCTAAAATCATGTTTGGATTGCACTCTGGATACAATCTGTTAAACGTAACTGTTCAAACTAGATGAGATAGGGACACTATGGACAATTTTCAGCAATTTGCAGCAATTAAACTACAGAAATAACCACTTTTCCATATAAACAAGGTCTAAAATCATGTTTGGATTGCACTCTGTGACGTAGAAGTCCGTCACTGGCCGCGGGCAGCATTTGGTTCTTTAACGCACACACATATTCATCACTCCTCCCTGCGCCATTATACCATAAGTTAACAATGTGGGTCGACACACAAATTAACTTCTGTCTTGGTGCAGGCATTTCACACTTGTCAATGTTCATATTTGAGAGATACAATAATTATTATACTTATCAATGTTGTGGATGAGCGCATTGTTTGTTCCTCTCTCTCCATCTCTGTAGCTTCCGGGTGTGCTGGAAAAGGACCCGAGCTAAGGGAATTGGGTTGGCTTTATAGTGCCTGTCCCAAATGGCTCATTAATGCATATGGGCATATAGAAAGATATTGTCAGTAGTGATGTAATGTTGAAAATGTTATGTTGTGATATTGTTTAAAACCGTGTTGCAATGTATATCCTTTAGTATGTTTAGTTCATGGAAAATGTAGGTTTGTATTGTTAATTGATTAATTAATTAGGGTTAATTGTTCTGAGGGGAGGGGCTAGCCCTACAAAAGGAGCCTCTCTCCAGTCTCTAAGGAGGCATTTTTTGGATTGAGCTGTGGATGGGGCAGCATTGTTTTTAAGCTGTCCCATAAGGTAGACGTTGATGGCAGTACTGTTGTTTTTTTGTTCCGGAATCACTTGTAAATAAACACCTTTGCACAGAAGAACTTTTGCGGCTCCGCCATCTTTTTATTTTGATAGAGGTTAGGTTATCCAGTTTAGCCTTCTGGCCTACTCTACGTGACACACTCTGTTAAACGTAACTGTTCAAACTAGATGATAGGGACACTATGGACAATTTTCAGCAATTTGCAGCAATTAAACTACAGAAATAACCACTTTTCCATTTAAACAAGGTCTAAAATCATGTTTGGATTGCACTCTGGACACAATCTGTTAAACGGAACTGTTCAAACTAGATGATAAGGGACACTATGGACAATTTTCAGCAATTTGCAGCAAACAAACTACAGAAATAACCACTTTTCCATATAAACAAGGTCTAAAATCATGTTTGGATTGCACTCTGGATACAATCTGTTAAACGGAACTATTCAAACTAGATGAGATAGGGACACTATGGACAATTTTCAGCAATTTGCAGCAATTAAACTACAGAAATAACCACTTTTCCATATAAACAAGGTCTAAAATCATGTTTGGATTGCACTCTGTTAAACGTAACTGTTCAAACTATATGAGATAGGGACACTATGGACAATTTTCAGCAATTAAACTACAGAAATAACCACTTTTCCATATAAACAAGGTCTAAAATCATGTTTGGATTGCACTCTGGATACAATCTGTTAAACGGAACTGTTCAAACTAGATGAGATAGGGACACTATGGACAATTTTCAGCAATTAAACTACAGAAATAACCACTTTTCCATATAAACAAGGTCTAAAATCATGTTTGGATTGCACTCTGGATACAATCTGTTAAACGTAACTGTTCAAACTAGATGAGATAGGGACACTATGGACAATTTTCAGCAATTTGCAGCAATTAAACTACAGAAATAACCACTTTTCCATATAAACAAGGTCTAAAATCATGTTTGGATTGCACTCTGTGACGTAGAAGTCCGTCACTGGCCGCGGGCAGCATTTGGTTCTTTAACGCACACACATATTCATCACTCCTCCCTGCGCCATTATACCATAAGTTAACAATGTGGGTCGACACACAAATTAACTTCTGTCTTGGTGCAGGCATTTCACACTTGTCAATGTTCATATTTGAGAGATACAATAATTATTATACTTATCAATGTTGTGGATGAGCGCATTGTTTGTTCCTCTCTCTCCATCTCTGTAGCTTCCGGGTGTGCTGGAAAAGGACCCGAGCTAAGGGAATTGGGTTGGCTTTATAGTGCCTGTCCCAAATGGCTCATTAATGCATATGGGCATATAGAAAGATATTGTCAGTAGTGATGTAATGTTGAAAATGTTATGTTGTGATATTGTTTAAAACCGTGTTGCAATGTATATCCTTTAGTATGTTTAGTTCATGGAAAATGTAGGTTTGTATTGTTAATTGATTAATTAATTAGGGTTAATTGTTCTGAGGGGAGGGGCTAGCCCTACAAAAGGAGCCTCTCTCCAGTCTCTAAGGAGGCATTTTTTGGATTGAGCTGTGGATGGGGCAGCATTGTTTTTAAGCTGTCCCATAAGGTAGACGTTGATGGCAGTACTGTTGTTTTTTTGTTCCGGAATCACTTGTAAATAAACACCTTTGCACAGAAGAACTTTTGCGGCTCCGCCATCTTTTTATTTTGATAGAGGTTAGGTTATCCAGTTTAGCCTTCTGGCCTACTCTACGTGACACACTCTGTTAAACGTAACTGTTCAAACTAGATGATAGGGACACTATGGACAATTTTCAGCAATTTGCAGCAATTAAACTACAGAAATAACCACTTTTCCATTTAAACAAGGTCTAAAATCATGTTTGGATTGCACTCTGGACACAATCTGTTAAACGGAACTGTTCAAACTAGATGATAAGGGACACTATGGACAATTTTCAGCAATTTGCAGCAAACAAACTACAGAAATAACCACTTTTCCATATAAACAAGGTCTAAAATCATGTTTGGATTGCACTCTGGATACAATCTGTTAAACGGAACTATTCAAACTAGATGAGATAGGGACACTATGGACAATTTTCAGCAATTTGCAGCAATTAAACTACAGAAATAACCACTTTTCCATATAAACAAGGTCTAAAATCATGTTTGGATTGCACTCTGTTAAACGTAACTGTTCAAACTATATGAGATAGGGACACTATGGACAATTTTCAGCAATTAAACTACAGAAATAACCACTTTTCCATATAAACAAGGTCTAAAATCATGTTTGGATTGCACTCTGGATACAATCTGTTAAACGGAACTGTTCAAACTAGATGAGATAGGGACACTATGGACAATTTTCAGCAATTAAACTACAGAAATAACCACTTTTCCATATAAACAAGGTCTAAAATCATGTTTGGATTGCACTCTGGATACAATCTGTTAAACGTAACTGTTCAAACTAGATGAGATAGGGACACTATGGACAATTTTCAGCAATTTGCAGCAATTAAACTACAGAAATAACCACTTTTCCATATAAACAAGGTCTAAAATCATGTTTGGATTGCACTCTGTGACGTAGAAGTCCGTCACTGGCCGCGGGCAGCATTTGGTTCTTTAACGCACACACATATTCATCACTCCTCCCTGCGCCATTATACCATAAGTTAACAATGTGGGTCGACACACAAATTAACTTCTGTCTTGGTGCAGGCATTTCACACTTGTCAATGTTCATATTTGAGAGATACAATAATTATTATACTTATCAATGTTGTGGATGAGCGCATTGTTTGTTCCTCTCTCTCCATCTCTGTAGCTTCCGGGTGTGCTGGAAAAGGACCCGAGCTAAGGGAATTGGGTTGGCTTTATAGTGCCTGTCCCAAATGGCTCATTAATGCATATGGGCATATAGAAAGATATTGTCAGTAGTGATGTAATGTTGAAAATGTTATGTTGTGATATTGTTTAAAACCGTGTTGCAATGTATATCCTTTAGTATGTTTAGTTCATGGAAAATGTAGGTTTGTATTGTTAATTGATTAATTAATTAGGGTTAATTGTTCTGAGGGGAGGGGCTAGCCCTACAAAAGGAGCCTCTCTCCAGTCTCTAAGGAGGTATTTTTTGGATTGAGCTGTGGATGGGGCAGCATTGTTTTTAAGCTGTCCCATAAGGTAGACGTTGATGGCAGTACTGTTGTTTTTTTGTTCCGGAATCACTTGTAAATAAACACCTTTGCACAGAAGAACTTTTGCGGCTCCGCCATCTTTTTATTTTGATAGAGGTTAGGTTATCCAGTTTAGCCTTCTGGCCTACTCTACGTGACACACTCTGTTAAACGTAACTGTTCAAACTAGATGATAGGGACACTATGGACAATTTTCAGCAATTTGCAGCAATTAAACTACAGAAATAACCACTTTTCCATTTAAACAAGGTCTAAAATCATGTTTGGATTGCACTCTGTTAAACGTAACTGTTCAAACTAGATGAGATAGGGACACTATGGACAATATTCAGCAGTTAAACTACAGAAATAACCACTTTTCCATATAAACAAGGTCTAAAATCATGTTTGGATTGCACTCTGGATACAATCTGTTAAATGGAACTGTTCAAACTAGATGAGATAGGGACACTATGGACAATTTTCAGCAATTTTCAGCAATTAAACTACAGAAATAACCACTTTTCCATATAAACAAGGTCTAAAATCATGTTTGGATTGCACTCTGCATACAATCTGTTAAGTTAAGGATATGGCAGACATATGCCCCCTTTGGAGAGATTGGGTACCCCTAGTAAACTGAAAAAAAAATCTGTCAAAAATTGCTAATATATGCAAATAAAAATTATTATTGGATAGAAAACACTCTAAAGATTCTAAAACCGTTGGAATTATGTCTGTAAGTATAGCAGAACTCACAGGGCAGGCATTCTTCCAAACTAGTTTTTGTGGCCATGAAAGTTGGAGCAACTTTAACGTCATCGCCCCCACCCTTCCCAACCAGTTATGATTCTGGGGAGACTTTCTATCTCTTCCGCTAGATGTCCTCTTTCAGTAGAGCTTTGAATCGTTCAAATCCCGCGAGAATTGACCCTATGGGAGTGAAATTAGTGCGTGCCACGAGAAAATAGGCTGTGCGTAGGGGCGCGAATTGGTCCCAGCCATTCCTTTGTTCCAGCACTCAAGAGAAGGGCAGACGATGGCCGATTGAATTGAAGTTTGTTTTGTGTGTCTAAAACATCATAAAGCTTGCTTCTGCACTTAGTTTGACCTGTTTAGTCGACATATAATATGTAATTTTGAAGTTTTGATGCGCAACTTTTCCGGACCAGAGGACGTTTTGGGTGCATTTCAGCTGATGTTATTAGCAGTAGCTAATACAAAGACGCAAGACTTGAAACCAAACGATGTATTGGGTAAGTATGAAGCCTTCCAGAACATTCTGAACGAAGACCATCGAAGGTAAGGGAATATTTATGCTTAAATCTGTGTTTCTGTTGACTCCAACATTACGTAGAAATGTAGCTTGGAACTGAGCGCCGTCTCAGCATATTGAATAGTGTGCGATTTCTGTAACGTTAAAAATAAATCTAACAAAGCGGTTGCATAAAGAAGCAGTGTATCTTTCTAACTATATGTAGAACATGTATATTTAGTCAAAGTTTATGATGTCTATTTACGTTATCTTGCCGCGCTACCTAGATTTCCTGCGGGCATTTTTGAGTAATTTCTGAACGTGAACTCACTGTAAATGGACATTTATGGATATAAATGGCATATTATTGAAAAAAAAATGTACTGTGTAACATGTCATATTACTGTCATCTGATGAAGATTTTCAAAAGGTTAGTGAACGATTTATTTTTTAATCCTGCGTTTGTTGATTGCATGTTTTGGCTATTCAAATGAGCTGTGTCTGGTGGTGGTTTTACATATATATGTGCTATGTTTTCGCCGTAAAACATTTTAGAAATCTGACTTGCTGGCTAGATGAACAAGGTGTTTATCTTTCATTTGAGCTATTGGACTTGTTAATGTGTGGAGGTTAAATATTTTTAAGAATATTTTTGCGTTCCATGCGCCACCGTTTCAGCTGAACGTGGGAGGGTTGATTCCCAATTGGGAACCAATATCGTAGACGGGTTAAACGTAACTGTTCAAACTAGATGAGATAGGGACACTATGGACAATTTTCAGCAATTTGCAGCAATTAAACTACAGAAATAACCACTTTTCCATATAAACAAGGTCTAAAATCATGTTTGGATTGCACTCTGTTAAACGTAACTGTTCAAACTAGATGAGATAGGGACACTATGGACAATTTTCAGCAATTAAACTACAGAAATAACCACTTTTCCATATAAACAAGGTCTAAAATCATGTTTGGATTGCACTCTGGATACAATCTGTTAAACGGAACTGTTCAACTAGATGATAGGGACACTATGGACAATTTTCAGCAATTTGCAGCAATTAAACTACAGAAGTAACCACTTTTCCATATAAACAAGGTCTAAAATCATGTTTGGATTGCACTCTGGACACAATCTGTTAAACGGAACTGTTCAAACTAGATGATAAGGGACACTATGGACAATTTTCAGCAATTTGCAGCAAACAAACTACAGAAATAACCACTTTTCCATATAAACAAGGTCTAAAATCATGTTTGGATTGCACTCTGGATACAATCTGTTAAACGGAACTATTCAAACTAGATGAGATAGGGACACTATGGACAATTTTCAGCAATTTGCAGCAATTAAACTACAGAAATAACCACTTTTCCATATAAACAAGGTCTAAAATCATGTTTGGATTGCACTCTGTTAAACGTAACTGTTCAAACTATATGAGATAGGGACACTATGGACAATTTTCAGCAATTAAACTACAGAAATAACCACTTTTCCATATAAACAAGGTCTAAAATCATGTTTGGATTGCACTCTGGATACAATCTGTTAAACGTAACTGTTCAAACTAGATGAGATAGGGACACTATGGACAATTTTCAGCAATTTGCAGCAATTAAACTACAGAAATAACCACTTTTCCATATAAACAAGGTCTAAAATCATGTTTGGATTGCACTCTGTGACGTAGAAGTCCGTCACTGGCCGCGGGCAGCATTTGGTTCTTTAACGCACACACATATTCATCACTCCTCCCTGCGCCATTATACCATAAGTTAACAATGTGGGTCGACACACAAATTAACTTCTGTCTTGGTGCAGGCATTTCACACTTGTCAATGTTCATATTTGAGAGATACAATAATTATTATACTTATCAATGTTGTGGATGAGCGCATTGTTTGTTTGTTCTGTTCCTCTCTCTCCATCTCTGTAGCTTCCGGGTGTGCTGGAAAAGGACCCGAGCTAAGGGAATTGGGTTGGCTTTATAGTGCCTGTCCCAAATGGCTCATTAATGCATATGGGCATATAGAAAGATATTGTCAGTAGTGATGTAATGTTGAAAATGTTATGTTGTGATATTGTTTAAAACCGTGTTGCAATGTATATCCTTTAGTATGTTTAGTTCATGGAAAATGTAGGTTTGTATTGTTAATTGATTAATTAATTAGGGTTAATTGTTCTGAGGGGAGGGGCTAGCCCTACAAAAGGAGCCTCTCTCCAGTCTCTAAGGAGGCATTTTTTGGATTGAGCTGTGGATGGGGCAGCATTGTTTTTAAGCTGTCCCATAAGGTAGACGTTGATGGCAGTACTGTTGTTTTTTTGTTCCGGAATCACTTGTAAATAAACACCTTTGCACAGAAGAACTTTTGCGGCTCCGCCATCTTTTTATTTTGATAGAGGTTAGGTTATCCAGTTTAGCCTTCTGGCCTACTCTACGTGACACACTCTGTTAAACGTAACTGTTCAAACTAGATGATAGGGACACTATGGACAATTTTCAGCAATTTGCAGCAATTAAACTACAGAAATAACCACTTTTCCATATAAACAAGGTCTAAAATCATGTTTGGATTGCACTCTGGACACAATCTGTTAAACGGAACTGTTAAAACTAGATGATAAGGGACACTATGGACAATTTTCAGCAATTTGCAGCAAACAAACTACAGAAATAACCACTTTTCCATATAAACAAGGTCTAAAATCATGTTTGGATTGCACTCTGGACACAATCTGTTAAACGGAACTGTTAAAACTATATGATAAGGGACACTATGGACAATTTTCAGCAATTTGCAGCAAACAAACTACAGAAATAACCACTTTTCCATATAAACAAGGTCTAAAATCATGTTTGGATTGCACTCTGGACACAATCTGTTAAACGGAACTGTTCAAACTAGATGATAAGGGCCACTATGGACAATTTTCAGCTATTTGCAGCAAACAAACTACAGAAATAACCACTTTTCCATATAAACAAGGTCTAAAATCATGTTTGGATTGCACTCTGGACACAATCTGTTAAACGGAACTGTTCAAACTAGATGATAAGGGCCACTATGGACAATTTTCAGCAATTTGCAGCAAACAAACTACAGAAATAACCACTTTTCCATATAAACAAGGTCTAAAATCATGTTTGGATTGCACTCTGGACACAATCTGTTAAACGGAACTGTTAAAACTAGATGATAAGGGACACTATGGACAATTTTCAGCAATTTGCAGCAAACAAACTACAGAAATAACCACTTTTCCATATAAACAAGGTCTAAAATCATGTTTGGATTGCACTCTGTTAAACGTAACTGTTCAAACTAGACGAGATAGGGACACTATGAACAATTTTCAGCAATTAAACTACAGAAATAACCACTTTTCCATATAAACAAGGTCTAAAATCATGTTTGGATTGCACTCTGGATACAATCTGTTAAACGGAACTGTTCAAACTAGATGATAAGGGACACTATGGACAATTTTCAGGAATTTGCAGCAATTAAACTACAGAAATAACCACTTTTCCATATAAACAAGGTCTAAAATCATGTTTGGATTGCACTCTGGATACAATCTGTCAAACGTAACTTTTCAAACTAGATGAGATAGGGACACTATGGACAATTTTCAGCAATTTGCAGCAATTAAACTACAGAAATAACCACTTTTCCATATAAACAAGGTATAAAATCATGTTTGGATTGCACTCTGGATACAATCTGTCAAACGTAACTTTTCAAACTAGATAGGGACACTATGGACAATTTTCAGCAATTTGCAGCAATTAAACTACAGAAATAACCACTTTTCCATATAAACAAGGTCTAAAATCATGTTTGGATTGCACTCTGTGACGTAGAAGTCCGTCACTGGCCGCGGGCAGCATTTGGTTCTTTAACGCACACACATATTCATCACTCCTCCCTGCGCCATTATACCATAAATTCTGTCTTGGTGCAGGCATTTCACACTTGTCAATGTTCATATTTGAGAGATACAATAATTATTATACTTATCAATGTTGTGGATGAGCGCATTGTTTGTTTGTTCTGTTCCTCTCTCTCCATCTCTGTAGCTTCCGGGTGTGCTGGAAAAGGACCCGAGCTAAGGGAATTGGGTTGGCTTTATAGTGCCTGTCCCAAATGGCTCATTAATGCATATGGGCATATAGAAAGATATTGTCAGTAGTGATGTAATGTTGAAAATGTTATGTTGTGATATTGTTTAAAACCGTGTTGCAATGTATATCCTTTAGTATGTTTAGTTCATGGAAAATGTAGGTTTGTATTGTTAATTGATTAATTAATTAGGGTTAATTGTTCTGAGGGGAGGGGCTAGCCCTACAAAAGGAGCCTCTCTCCAGTCTCTAAGGAGGCATTTTTTGGATTGAGCTGTGGATGGGGCAGCATTGTTTTTAAGCTGTCCCATAAGGTAGACGTTGATGGCAGTACTGTTGTTTTTTTGTTCCGGAATCACTTGTAAATAAACACCTTTGCACAGAAGAACTTTTGCGGCTCCGCCATCTTTTTATTTTGATAGAGGTTAGGTTATCCAGTTTAGCCTTCTGGCCTACTCTACGTGACACACTCTGTTAAACGTAACTGTTCAAACTAGATGATAGGGACACTATGGACAATTTTCAGCAATTTGCAGCAATTAAACTACAGAAATAACTACTTTTCCATATAAACAAGGTCTAAAATCATGTTTGGATTGCACTCTGGACACAATCTGTTAAACGGAACTGTTAAAACTAGATGATAAGGGACACTATGGACAATTTTCAGCAATTTGCAGCAAACAAACTACAGAAATAACCACTTTTCCATATAAACAAGGTCTAAAATCATGTTTGGATTGCACTCTGGACACAATCTGTTAAACGGAACTGTTAAAACTAGATGATAAGGGACACTATGGACAATTTTCAGCAATTTGCAGCAAACAAACTACAGAAATAACCACTTTTCCATATAAACAAGGTCTAAAATCATGTTTGGATTGCACTCTGGACACAATCTGTTAAACGGAACTGTTCAAACTAGATGATAAGGGCCACTATGGACAATTTTCAGCTATTTGCAGCAAACAAACTACAGAAATAACCACTTTTCCATATAAACAAGGTCTAAAATCATGTTTGGATTGCACTCTGGACACAATCTGTTAAACGGAACTGTTAAAACTAGATGATAAGGGACACTATGGACAATTTTCAGCAATTTGCAGCAAACAAACTACAGAAATAACCACTTTTCCATATAAACAAGGTCTAAAATCATGTTTGGATTGCACTCTGGACACAATCTGTTAAACGGAACTGTTCAAACTAGATGATAGGGACACTATGGACAATTTTCAGCAATTTGCAGCAATTAAACTACATAAATAACCACTTTTCCATATAAACAAGGTCTAAAATCATGTTTGGATTGCACTCTGTTAAACGTAACTGTTCAAACTAGATGAGATAGGGACACTATGGACAATTTTCAGCAATTAAACTACAGAAATAACCACTTTTCCATATAAACAAGGTCTAAAATCATGTTTGGATTGCACTCTGTTAAACGTAACAGTTCAAACTATATGAGATAGGGACACTATGGACAATTTTCAGCAATTAAACTACAGAAATAACCACTTTTCCATATAAACAAGGTCTAAAATCATGTTTGGATTTCACTCTGGATACAATCTGTTAAACGGAACTGTTCAAACTACATGAGATAGGGACACTATGGACAATTTTCAGCAATTAAACTACAGAAATAACCACTTTTCCATATAAACAAGGTCTAAAATCATGTTTGGATTGCACTCTGGATACAATCTGTTAAACGTAACTGTTCAAACTAGATGAGATAGGGACACTATGGACAATTTTCAGCTATTTGCGGCAATTAAACTACAGAAATAACCACTTTTCCATATAAACAAGGTCTAAAATCATGTTTGGATTGCACTCTGTGACGTAGAAGTCCGTCACTGGCCGCGGGCAGCATTTGGTTCTTTAACGCACACACATATTCATCACTCCTCCCTGCGCCATTATACCATAAGTTAACAATGTGGGTCGACACACAAATTAACTTCTGTCTTGGTGCAGGCATTTCACACTTGTCAATGTTCATATTTGAGAGATACAATAATTATTATACTTATCAATGTTGTGGATGAGCGCATTGTTTGTTTGTTCTGTTCCTCTCTCTCCATCTCTGTAGCTTCCGGGTGTGCTGGAAAAGGACCCGAGCTAAGGGAATTGGGTTGGCTTTATAGTGCCTGTCCCAAATGGCTCATTAATGCATATGGGCATATAGAAAGATATTGTCAGTAGTGATGTAATGTTGAAAATGTTATGTTGTGATATTGTTTAAAACCGTGTTGCAATGTATATCCTTTAGTATGTTTAGTTCATGGAAAATGTAGGTTTGTATTGTTAATTGATTAATTAATTAGGGTTAATTGTTCTGAGGGGAGGGGCTAGCCCTACAAAAGGAGCCTCTCTCCAGTCTCTAAGGAGGCATTTTTTGGATTGAGCTGTGGATGGGGCAGCATTGTTTTTAAGCTGTCCCATAAGGTAGACGTTGATGGCAGTACTGTTGTTTTTTGTTCCAGAATCACTTGTAAATAAACACCTTTGCACAGAAGAACTTTTGCGGCTCCGCCATCTTTTTATTTTGATAGAGGTTAGGTTATCCAGTTTAGCCTTCTGGCCTACTCTACGTGACACACTCTGTTAAACATAACTGTTCAAACTAGATGATAGGGACACTATGGGCAATTTGCAGCAATTAAACTACATAAATAACCACTTTTCCATATAAACAAGGTCTAAAATCATGTTTGGATTGCACTCTGTTAAACGTAACTATTCAAACTAGATGAGATAGGGACACTATGGACAATTTTCAGCAATTAAACTACAGAAATAACCACTTTTCCATATAAACAAGGTCTAAAATCATGTTTGGATTGCACTCTGGATACAATCTGTTAAACGGAACTGTTCAAACTAGATGATAAGGGACACTATGGACAATTTTCAGCAATTTGCAGCAATTAAACTACAGAAATAACCACTTTTCCATATAAACAAGGTATAAAATCATGTTTGGATTGCACTCTGGACACAATCTGTTAAACGGAACTGTTCAAACTAGATGATAAGGGACACTATGGACAATTTGCAGCAATTTGCAGCAATTAAACTACAGAAATAACCACTTTTCCATATAAACAAGGTCTAAAATCATGTTTGGATTGCACTCTGGATACAATCTGTCAAACGTAACTTTTCAAACTAGATAGGGACACTATGGACAATTTTCAGCAATTTGCAGCAATTAAACTACAGAAATAACCACTTTTCCATATAAACAAGGTATAAAATCATGTTTGGATTGCACTCTGGACACAATCTGTTAAACGGAACTGTTCAAACTAGATGATAAGGGACACTATGGACAATTTGCAGCAATTTGCAGCAATTAAACTACAGAAATAACCACTTTTCCATATAAACAAGGTCTAAAATCATGTTTGGATTGCACTCTGTTAAACGTAACTGATGAAACTAGATGAGATAGGGACACTATGGACAATTTTCAGCAATTAAACTACAGAAACAACCACTTTTCCATATAAACAAGGTCTAAAATCATGTTTGGATTGCACTCTGGATACAATCTGTTAAACGGAACTGTTCAAACTAGATGATAAGGGACACTATGGACAATTTGCAGCAATTTGCAGCAATTAAACTACAGAAATAACCACTTTTCCATATAAACAAGGTCTAAAATCATGTTTGGATTGCACTCTGTTAAACGTAACTGTTCAAACTAGAAGAGATAGGGACACTATGGACAATTTTCAGCAATTTGCAGCAATTAAACTACAGAAATAACCACTTTTCCATATAAACAAGGTCTAAAATCATGTTTGGATTGCACTCTGTTAAACGTAACTGATGAAACTAGATGAGATAGGGACACTATGGACAATTTTCAGCAATTAAACTACAGAAATAACCACTTTTCCATATAAACAAGGTCTAAAATCATGTTTGGATTGCACTCTGGATACAATCTGTTAAACGGAACTGTTCAAACTAGATGATAAGGGACACTATGGACAATTTTCAGCAATTTGCAGCAATTAAACTACAGAAATAACCACTTTTCCATATAAACAAGGTCTAAAATCATGTTTGGATTGCACTCTGTTAAAAGTAACTGTTCAAACTAGATGAGATAGGGACACTATGGACAATTTTCAGCAATTAAACTACAGAAATAACCACTTTTCCATATAAACAAGGTCTAAAATCATGTTTGGATTGCACCCTGGACACAATCTGTTAAACGGAACTGTTCAAACTAGATGATAAGGGACACTATGGACAATTTTCAGCAATTTGCAGCAATTAAACTACAGAAATAACCACTTTTCCATATAAACAAGGTCTAAAATCATGTTTGGATTGCACTCTGTTAAACGTAACTGATGAAACTAGATGAGATAGGGACACTATGGACAATTTTCAGCAATTAAACTACAGAAATAACCACTTTTCCATATAAACAAGGTCTAAAATCATGTTTGGATTGCACTCTGGATACAATCTGTTAAACGGAACTGTTCAAACTAGATGATAAGGGACACTATGGACAATTTGCAGCAATTTGCAGCAATTAAACTACAGAAATAACCACTTTTCCATATAAACAAGGTCTAAAATCATGTTTGGATTGCACTCTGTTAAACGTAACTGTTCAAACTAGATGAGATAGGGACACTATGGACAATTTTCAGCAATTAAACTACAGAAATAACCACTTTTCCATATAAACAAGGTCTAAAATGATGTTTGGATTGCACTCTGGATACAATCTGTTAAACGTAACTGTTCAAACTAGATGAGATAGGGACACTATGGACAATTTGCAGCAATTAAACTAAAGAAATAACAACTTTTCCATAAAAACAAGGTCTAAAATCATGTTTGGATTGCACTCTGGACACAATCTGTTAAACGGAACTGTTCAAACTAGATGATAAGGGCCACTATGGACAATTTTCAGCTATTTGCAGCAAACAAACTACAGAAATAACCACTTTTCCATATAAACAAGGTCTAAAATCATGTTTGGATTGCACTCTGGATACAATCTGTTAAACGGAACTGTTCAAACTAGATGAGATAGGGACACTATGGACAATTTTCAGCAATTTGCAGCAATTAAACTACAGAAATAACCACTTTTCCATATAAACAAGGTCTAAAATCATGTTTGGATTGCACTCTGGATACAATCTGTTAAACGGAACTGTTCAAACTAGATGATAAGGGACACTATGGACAATTTTCAGCAATTTGCAGCAATTAAACTACAGAAATAACCACTTTTCCATATAAACAAGGTCTAAAATCATGTTTGGATTGCACCCTGGACACAATCTGTTAAACGGAACTGTTCAAACTAGATGATAAGGGACACTATGGACAATTTTCAGCAATTTGCAGCAAAGAAACTACAGAAATAACCACTTTTCCATATAAACAAGGTCTAAAATCATGTTTGGATTGCACTCTGGATACAATCTGTTAAACGGAACTGTTCAAACTAGATGATAAGGGACACTATGGACAATTTGCAGCAATTTGCAGCAATTAAACTACAGAAATAACCACTTTTCCATATAAACAAGGTCTAAAATCATGTTTGGATTGCACTCTGTTAAACATAACTGTTCAAACTAGATGAGATAGGGACACTATGGACAATTTTCAGCAATTTGCAGCAATTAAACTACAGAAATAACCACTTTTCCATATAAACAAGGTCTAAAATCATGTTTGGATTGCACTCTGGATACAATCTGTTAAACGGAACTGTTCAAACTAGATGATAAGGGACACTATGGACAATTTTCAGGAATTTGCAGCAATTAAACTACAGAAATAACCACTTTTCCATATAAACAAGGTCTAAAATCATGTTTGGATTGCACCCTGGACACAATCTGTTAAACGGAACTGTTCAAACTAGATGATAAGGGACACTATGGACAATTTTCAGCAATTTGCAGCAAACAAACTACAGAAATAACCACTTTTCCATATAAACAAGGTCTAAAATTATGTTAGGATTGCACTCTGGATACAATCTGTTAAACGGAACTGTTCAAACTAGATGAGATAGGGACACTATGGACAATTTTCAGCAATTTGCAGCAATTAAACTACAGAAATAACCACTTTTCCATATAAACAAGGTCTAAAATCATGTTTGGATTGCACTCTGGATACAATCTGTTAAACGTAACTGTTCAAACTAGATGAGATAGGGACACTATGGACAATTTGCAGCAATTAAACTAAAGAAATAACAACTTTTCCATAAAAACAAGGTCTAAAATCATGTTTGGATTGCACTCTGGACACAATCTGTTAAACGGAACTGTTCAAACTAGATGATAAGGGCCACTATGGACAATTTTCAGCTATTTGCAGCAAACAAACTACAGAAATAACCACTTTTCCATATAAACAAGGTCTAAAATCATGTTTGGATTGCACTCTGGATACAATCTGTTAAACGGAACTGTTCAAACTAGATGATAAGGGACACTATGGACAATTTTCAGCAATTTGCAGCAATTAAACTACAGAAATAACCACTTTTCCATATAAACAAGGTCTAAAATCATGTTTGGATTGCACCCTGGACACAATCTGTTAAACGGAACTGTTCAAACTAGATGATAAGGGACACTATGGACAATTTTCAGCAATTTGCAGTAAAGAAACTACAGAAATAACCACTTTTCCATATAAACAAGGTCTAAAATCATGTTTGGATTGCACTCTGGATACAATCTGTTAAACGGAACTGTTCAAACTAGATGATAAGGGACACTATGGACAATTTGCAGCAATTTGCAGCAATTAAACTACAGAAATAACCACTTTTCCATATAAACAAGGTCTAAAATCATGTTTGGATTGCACTCTGTTAAAAGTAACTGTTCAAACTAGATGAGATAGGGACACTATGGACAATTTTCAGCAATTAAACTACAGAAATAACCACTTTTCCATATAAACAAGGTCTAAAATCATGTTTGGATTGCACCCTGGACACAATCTGTTAAACGGAACTGTTCAAACTAGATGATAAGGGACACTATGGACAATTTTCAGCAATTTGCAGCAAACAAACTACAGAAATAACCACTTTTCCATATAAACAAGGTCTAAAATCATGTTAGGATTGCACTCTGGATACAATCTGTTAAACGGAACTGTTCAAACTAGATGAGATAGGGACACTATGGACAATTTTCAGCAATTTGCAGCAATTAAACTACAGAAATAACCACTTTTCCATATAAACAAGGTCTAAAATCATGTTTGGATTGCACTCTGGATACAATCTGTTAAACGTAACTGTTCAAACTAGATGAGATAGGGACACTATGGACAATTTGCAGCAATTAAACTAAAGAAATAACAACTTTTCCATAAAAACAAGGTCTAAAATCATGTTTGGATTGCACTCTGGACACAATCTGTTAAACGGAACTGTTCAAACTAGATGATAAGGGCCACTATGGACAATTTTCAGCTATTTGCAGCAAACAAACTACAGAAATAACCACTTTTCCATATAAACAAGGTCTAAAATCATGTTTGGATTGCACTCTGGATACAATCTGTTAAACGGAACTGTTCAAACTAGATGATAAGGGACACTATGGACAATTTTCAGCAATTTGCAGCAATTAAACTACAGAAATAACCACTTTTCCATATAAACAAGGTCTAAAATCATGTTTGGATTGCACCCTGGACACAATCTGTTAAACGGAACTGTTCAAACTAGATGATAAGGGACACTATGGACAATTTTCAGCAATTTGCAGTAAAGAAACTACAGAAATAACCACTTTTCCATATAAACAAGGTCTAAAATCATGTTTGGATTGCACTCTGGATACAATCTGTTAAACGGAACTGTTCAAACTAGATGATAAGGGACACTATGGACAATTTGCAGCAATTTGCAGCAATTAAACTACAGAAATAACCACTTTTCCATATAAACAAGGTCTAAAATCATGTTTGGATTGCACTCTGTTAAACGTAACTGTTCAAACTAGATGAGATAGGGACACTATGGACAATTTTCAGCAATTAAACTACAGAAATAACCACTTTTCCATATAAACAAGGTCTAAAATCATGTTAGGATTGCACTCTGGATACAATCTGTTAAACGGAACTGTTCAAACTAGATGAGATAGGGACACTATGGACAATTTTCAGCAATTTGCAGCAATTAAACTACAGAAATAACCACTTTTCCATATAAACAAGGTCTAAAATCATGTTTGGATTGCACTCTGGATACAATCTGTTAAACGTAACTGTTCAAACTAGATGAGATAGGGACACTATGGACAATTTGCAGCAATTAAACTAAAGAAATAACAACTTTTCCATAAAAACAAGGTCTAAAATCATGTTTGGATTGCACTCTGGACACAATCTGTTAAACGGAACTGTTCAAACTAGATGATAAGGGCCACTATGGACAATTTTCAGCTATTTGCAGCAAACAAACTACAGAAATAACCACTTTTCCATATAAACAAGGTCTAAAATCATGTTTGGATTGCACTCTGGATACAATCTGTTAAACGGAACTGTTCAAACTAGATGATAAGGGACACTATGGACAATTTTCAGCAATTTGCAGCAATTAAACTACAGAAATAACCACTTTTCCATATAAACAAGGTCTAAAATCATGTTTGGATTGCACCCTGGACACAATCTGTTAAACGGAACTGTTCAAACTAGATGATAAGGGACACTATGGACAATTTTCAGCAATTTGCAGCAAAGAAACTACAGAAATAACCACTTTTCCATATAAACAAGGTCTAAAATCATGTTTGGATTGCACTCTGGATACAATCTGTTAAACGGAACTGTTCAAACTAGATGATAAGGGACACTATGGACAATTTGCAGCAATTTGCAGCAATTAAACTACAGAAATAACCACTTTTCCATATAAACAAGGTCTAAAATCATGTTTGGATTGCACTCTGTTAAACGTAACTGTTCAAACTAGATGAGATAGGGACACTATGGACAATTTTCAGCAATTTGCAGCAAATAAACTACAGAAATAACCACTTTTCCATATAAACAAGGTCTAAAATCATGTTTGGATTGCACTCTGTTAAAAGTAACTGTTCAAACTAGATGAGATAGGGACACTATGGACAATTTTCAGCAATTAAACTACAGAAATAACCACTTTTCCATATAAACAAGGTCTAAAATCATGTTTGGATTGCACCCTGGACACAATCTGTTAAACGGAACTGTTCAAAATTGATGATAAGGGACACTATGGACAATTTTCAGCAATTTGCAGCAAAGAAACTACAGAAATAACCACTTTTCCATATAAACAAGGTCTAAAATCATGTTTGGATTGCACTCTGGATACAATCTGTTAAACGGAACTGTTCAAACTAGATGATAAGGGACACTATGGACAATTTTCAGCAATTTGCAGCAATTAAACTACATAAATAACCACTTTTCCATATAAACAAGGTATAAAATCATGTTTGGATTGCACTCTGGACACAATCTGTTAAACGGAACTGTTCAAACTAGATGATAAGGGACACTATGGACAATTTTCAGCAATTTGCAGCAATTAAACTACATAAATAACCACTTTTCCATATAAACAAGGTCTAAAATCATGTTTGGATTGCACTCTGTTAAAAGTAACTGTTCAAACTAGATGAGATAGGGACACTATGGACAATTTTCAGCAATTAAACTACAGAAATAACCACTTTTCCATATAAACAAGGTCTAAAATCATGTTTGGATTGCACCCTGGACACAATCTGTTAAACGGAACTGTTCAAACTAGATGATAAGGGACACTATGGACAATTTTCAGCAATTTGCAGCAAACAAACTACAGAAATAACCACTTTTCCATATAAACAAGGTCTAAAATCATGTTAGGATTGCACTCTGGATACAATCTGTTAAACGGAACTGTTCAAACTAGATGAGATAGGGACACTATGGACAATTTTCAGCAATTTGCAGCAATTAAACTACAGAAATAACCACTTTTCCATATAAACAAGGTCTAAAATCATGTTTGGATTGCACTCTGGATACAATCTGTTAAACGTAACTGTTCAAACTAGATGAGATAGGGACACTATGGACAATTTGCAGCAATTAAACTAAAGAAATAACAACTTTTCCATAAAAACAAGGTCTAAAATCATGTTTGGATTGCACTCTGGACACAATCTGTTAAACGGAACTGTTCAAACTAGATGATAAGGGCCACTATGGACAATTTTCAGCTATTTGCAGCAAACAAACTACAGAAATAACCACTTTTCCATATAAACAAGGTCTAAAATCATGTTTGGATTGCACTCTGGATACAATCTGTTAAACGGAACTGTTCAAACTAGATGATAAGGGACACTATGGACAATTTTCAGCAATTTGCAGCAATTAAACTACAGAAATAACCACTTTTCCATATAAACAAGGTCTAAAATCATGTTTGGATTGCACCCTGGACACAATCTGTTAAACGGAACTGTTCAAACTAGATGATAAGGGACACTATGGACAATTTTCAGCAATTTGCAGTAAAGAAACTACAGAAATAACCACTTTTCCATATAAACAAGGTCTAAAATCATGTTTGGATTGCACTCTGGATACAATCTGTTAAACGGAACTGTTCAAACTAGATGATAAGGGACACTATGGACAATTTGCAGCAATTTGCAGCAATTAAACTACAGAAATAACCACTTTTCCATATAAACAAGGTCTAAAATCATGTTTGGATTGCACTCTGTTAAACGTAACTGTTCAAACTAGATGAGATAGGGACACTATGGACAATTTTCAGCAATTAAACTACAGAAATAACCACTTTTCCATATAAACAAGGTCTAAAATCATGTTAGGATTGCACTCTGGATACAATCTGTTAAACGGAACTGTTCAAACTAGATGAGATAGGGACACTATGGACAATTTTCAGCAATTTGCAGCAATTAAACTACAGAAATAACCACTTTTCCATATAAACAAGGTCTAAAATCATGTTTGGATTGCACTCTGGATACAATCTGTTAAACGTAACTGTTCAAACTAGATGAGATAGGGACACTATGGACAATTTGCAGCAATTAAACTAAAGAAATAACAACTTTTCCATAAAAACAAGGTCTAAAATCATGTTTGGATTGCACTCTGGACACAATCTGTTAAACGGAACTGTTCAAACTAGATGATAAGGGCCACTATGGACAATTTTCAGCTATTTGCAGCAAACAAACTACAGAAATAACCACTTTTCCATATAAACAAGGTCTAAAATCATGTTTGGATTGCACTCTGGATACAATCTGTTAAACGGAACTGTTCAAACTAGATGATAAGGGACACTATGGACAATTTTCAGCAATTTGCAGCAATTAAACTACAGAAATAACCACTTTTCCATATAAACAAGGTCTAAAATCATGTTTGGATTGCACCCTGGACACAATCTGTTAAACGGAACTGTTCAAACTAGATGATAAGGGACACTATGGACAATTTTCAGCAATTTGCAGCAAAGAAACTACAGAAATAACCACTTTTCCATATAAACAAGGTCTAAAATCATGTTTGGATTGCACTCTGTTAAACGTAACTGTTCAAACTAGATGAGATAGGGACACTATGGACAATTTTCAGCAATTTGCAGCAAATAAACTACAGAAATAACCACTTTTCCATATAAACAAGGTCTAAAATCATGTTTGGATTGCACTCTGTTAAAAGTAACTGTTCAAACTAGATGAGATAGGGACACTATGGACAATTTTCAGCAATTAAACTACAGAAATAACCACTTTTCCATATAAACAAGGTCTAAAATCATGTTTGGATTGCACCCTGGACACAATCTGTTAAACGGAACTGTTCAAAATTGATGATAAGGGACACTATGGACAATTTTCAGCAATTTGCAGCAAAGAAACTACAGAAATAACCACTTTTCCATATAAACAAGGTCTAAAATCATGTTTGGATTGCACTCTGGATACAATCTGTTAAACGGAACTGTTCAAACTAGATGATAAGGGACACTATGGACAATTTTCAGCAATTTGCAGCAATTAAACTACATAAATAACCACTTTTCCATATAAACAAGGTATAAAATCATGTTTGGATTGCACTCTGGACACAATCTGTTAAACGGAACTGTTCAAACTAGATGATAAGGGACACTATGGACAATTTTCAGCAATTTGCAGCAATTAAACTACAGAAATAACCACTTTTCCATATAAACAAGGTCTAAAATCATGTTTGGATTGCACTCTGTTAAACGTAACTGTTCAAACTAGATGAGATAGGGACACTATGGAAAATTTGCAGCAATTAAACTAAAGAAATAACAACTTTTCCATAAAAACAAGGTCTAAAATCATGTTTGGATTGCACTCTGGACACAATCTGTTAAACGGAACTGTTCAAACTAGATGATAAAGGCCACTATGGACAATTTTCAGCTATTTGCAGCAAACAAACTACAGAAATAACCACTTTTCCATATAAACAAGGTCTAAAATCATGTTTGGATTGCACTCTGGATACAATCTGTTAAACGGAACTGTTCAAACTAGATGAGATAGGGACACTATGGACAATTTTCAGCAATTTGCAGCAATTAAACTACAGAAATAACCACTTTTCCATATAAACAAGGTCTAAAATCATGTTTGGATTGCACTCTGGATACAATCTGTTAAACGGAACTGTTCAAACTAGATGATAAGGGACACTATGGACAATTTTCAGGAATTTGCAGCAATTAAACTACAGAAATAACCACTTTTCCATATAAACAAGGTCTAAAATCATGTTTGGATTGCACCCTGGACACAATCTGTTAAACGGAACTGTTCAAACTAGATGATAAGGGACACTATGGACAATTTTCAGCAATTTGCAGCAAAGAAACTACAGAAATAACCACTTTTCCATATAAACAAGGTCTAAAATCATGTTTGGATTGCACTCTGGATACAATCTGTTAAACGGAACTGTTCAAACTAGATGATAAGGGACACTATGGACAATTTGCAGCAATTTGCAGCAATTAAACTACAGAAATAACCACTTTTCCATATAAACAAGGTCTAAAATCATGTTTGGATTGCACTCTGTTAAACATAACTGTTCAAACTAGATGAGATAGGGACACTATGGACAATTTTCAGCAATTTGCAGCAATTCAACTACAGAAATAACCACTTTTCCATATAAACAAGGTCTAAAATCATGTTTGGATTGCACTCTGTTAAAAGTAACTGTTCAAACTAGATGAGATAGGGACACTATGGACAATTTTCAGCAATTAAACTACAGAAATAACCACTTTTCCATATAAACAAGGTCTAAAATCATGTTTGGATTGCACTCTGGATACAATCTGTTAAACGGAACTGTTCAAAC
Organism: Oncorhynchus mykiss; assembly: GCF_057628025.1. NCBI lineage: Eukaryota > Metazoa > Chordata > Actinopteri > Salmoniformes > Salmonidae > Oncorhynchus > Oncorhynchus mykiss. The sequence goes on from NC_143046.1 coordinate 45,411,833, forward strand.
TAGATGATAAGGGACACTATGGACAATTTGCAGCAATTTGCAGCAATTAAACTACAGAAATAACCACTTTTCCATATAAACAAGGTCTAAAATCATGTTTGGATTGCACTCTGTTAAACGTAACTGTTCAAACTAGATGAGATAGGGACACTATGGACAATTTTCAGCAATTTGCAGCAAATAAACTACAGAAATAACCACTTTTCCATATAAACAAGGTCTAAAATCATGTTTGGATTGCACTCTGTTAAAAGTAACTGTTCAAACTAGATGAGATAGGGACACTATGGACAATTTTCAGCAATTAAACTACAGAAATAACCACTTTTCCATATAAACAAGGTCTAAAATCATGTTTGGATTGCACCCTGGACACAATCTGTTAAACGGAACTGTTCAAAATTGATGATAAGGGACACTATGGACAATTTTCAGCAATTTGCAGCAAAGAAACTACAGAAATAACCACTTTTCCATATAAACAAGGTCTAAAATCATGTTTGGATTGCACTCTGGATACAATCTGTTAAACGGAACTGTTCAAACTAGATGATAAGGGACACTATGGACAATTTTCAGCAATTTGCAGCAATTAAACTACATAAATAACCACTTTTCCATATAAACAAGGTATAAAATCATGTTTGGATTGCACTCTGGACACAATCTGTTAAACGGAACTGTTCAAACTAGATGATAAGGGACACTATGGACAATTTTCAGCAATTTGCAGCAATTAAACTACAGAAATAACCACTTTTCCATATAAACAAGGTCTAAAATCATGTTTGGATTGCACTCTGGATACAATCTGTTAAACGGAACTGTTCAAACTAGATGATAAGGGACACTATGGACAATTTGCAGCAATTTGCAGCAATTAAACTACAGAAATAACCACTTTTCCATATAAACAAGGTCTAAAATCATGTTTGGATTGCACTCTGTTAAACGTAACTGTTCAAACTAGATGAGATAGGGACACTATGGACAATTTGCAGCAATTAAACTAAAGAAATAACAACTTTTCCATAAAAACAAGGTCTAAAATCATGTTTGGATTGCACTCTGGACACAATCTGTTAAACGGAACTGTTCAAACTAGATGATAAAGGCCACTATGGACAATTTTCAGCTATTTGCAGCAAACAAACTACAGAAATAACCACTTTTCCATATAAACAAGGTCTAAAATCATGTTTGGATTGCACTCTGGATACAATCTGTTAAACGGAACTGTTCAAACTAGATGAGATAGGGACACTATGGACAATTTTCAGCAATTTGCAGCAATTAAACTACAGAAATAACCACTTTTCCATATAAACAAGGTCTAAAATCATGTTTGGATTGCACTCTGGATACAATCTGTTAAACGGAACTGTTCAAACTAGATGATAAGGGACACTATGGACAATTTTCAGGAATTTGCAGCAATTAAACTACAGAAATAACCACTTTTCCATATAAACAAGGTCTAAAATCATGTTTGGATTGCACCCTGGACACAATCTGTTAAACGGAACTGTTCAAACTAGATGATAAGGGACACTATGGACAATTTTCAGCAATTTGCAGCAAAGAAACTACAGAAATAACCACTTTTCCATATAAACAAGGTCTAAAATCATGTTTGGATTGCACTCTGGATACAATCTGTTAAACGGAACTGTTCAAACTAGATGATAAGGGACACTATGGACAATTTGCAGCAATTTGCAGCAATTAAACTACAGAAATAACCACTTTTCCATATAAACAAGGTCTAAAATCATGTTTGGATTGCACTCTGTTAAACATAACTGTTCAAACTAGATGAGATAGGGACACTATGGACAATTTTCAGCAATTTGCAGCAATTAAACTACAGAAATAACCACTTTTCCATATAAACAAGGTCTAAAATCATGTTTGGATTGCACTCTGTTAAAAGTAACTGTTCAAACTAGATGAGATAGGGACACTATGGACAATTTTCAGCAATTAAACTACAGAAATAACCACTTTTCCATATAAACAAGGTCTAAAATCATGTTTGGATTGCACCCTGGACACAATCTGTTAAACGGAACTGTTCAAACTAGATGATAAGGGACACTATGGACAATTTTCAGCAATTTGCAGCAAAGAAACTACAGAAATAACCACTTTTCCATATAAACAAGGTCTAAAATCATGTTTGGATTGCACTCTGGATACAATCTGTTAAACGGAACTGTTCAAACTAGATGATAAGGGACACTATGGACAATTTTCAGCAATTTGCAGCAATTAAACTACATAAATAACCACTTTTCCATATAAACAAGGTCTAAAATCATGTTTGGACTGCACTCTGGATACAATCTGTTAAACGGAACTGTTCAAACTAGATGATAAGGGACACTATGGACAATTTGCAGCAATTTGCAGCAATTTGCAGCAATTAAACTACAGAAATAACCACTTTTCCATATAAACAAGGTCTAAAATCATGTTTGGATTGCACTCTGTTAAACGTAACTGTTCAAACTAGATGAGATAGGGACACTATGGACAATTTGCAGCAATTAAACTAAAGAAATAACAACTTTTCCATAAAAACAAGGTCTAAAATCATGTTTGGATTGCACTCTGGACACAATCTGTTAAACGGAACTGTTCAAACTAGATGATAAGGGCCACTATGGACAATTTTCAGCTATTTGCAGCAAACAAACTACAGAAATAACCACTTTTCCATATAAACAAGGTCTAAAATCATGTTTGGATTGCACTCTGTTAAACGTAACTGTTCAAACTAGATGAGATAGGGACACTATGGACAATTTGCAGCAATTAAACTAAAGAAATAACAACTTTTCCATAAAAACAAGGTCTAAAATCATGTTTGGATTGCACTCTGGATACAATCTGTTAAACGGAACTGTTCAAACTAGATGATAAGGGACACTATGGACAATTTTCAGCAATTTGCAGCAATTAAACTACAGAAATAACCACTTTTCCATATAAACAAGGTCTAAAATCATGTTTGGATTGCACTCTGTTAAAAGTAACTGTTCAAACTAGATGAGATAGGGACACTATGGACAATTTTCAGCAATTAAACTACAGAAATAACCACTTTTCCATATAAACAAGGTCTAAAATCATGTTTGGATTGCACTCTGGATACAATCTGTTAAACGGAACTGTTCAAACTAGATGATAAGGGACACTATGGACAATTTTCAGCAATTTGCAGCAATTAAACTACAGAAATAACCACTTTTCCATATAAACAAGGTCTAAAATCATGTTTGGATTGCACTCTGTTAAACGTAACTGTTCAAACTAGATGAGATAGGGACACTATGGACAATTTGCAGCAATTAAACTAAAGAAATAACAACTTTTCCATAAAAACAAGGTCTAAAATCATGTTTGGATTGCACTCTGGACACAATCTGTTAAACGGAACTGTTCAAACTAGATGATAAAGGCCACTATGGACAATTTTCAGCTATTTGCAGCAAACAAACTACAGAAATAACCACTTTTCCATATAAACAAGGTCTAAAATCATGTTTGGATTGCACTCTGGATACAATCTGTTAAACGGAACTGTTCAAACTAGATGAGATAGGGACACTATGGACAATTTTCAGCAATTTGCAGCAATTAAACTACAGAAATAACCACTTTTCCATATAAACAAGGTCTAAAATCATGTTTGGATTGCACCCTGGACACAATCTGTTAAACGGAACTGTTCAAACTAGATGATAAGGGACACTATGGACAATTTTCAGCAATTTGCAGCAAAGAAACTACAGAAATAACCACTTTTCCATATAAACAAGGTCTAAAATCATGTTTGGATTGCACTCTGGATACAATCTGTTAAACGGAACTGTTCAAACTAGATGATAAGGGACACTATGGACAATTTGCAGCAATTTGCAGCAATTAAACTACAGAAATAACCACTTTTCCATATAAACAAGGTCTAAAATCATGTTTGGATTGCACTCTGTTAAACATAACTGTTCAAACTAGATGAGATAGGGACACTATGGACAATTTTCAGCAATTTGCAGCAATTAAACTACAGAAATAACCACTTTTCCATATAAACAAGGTCTAAAATCATGTTTGGATTGCACTCTGTTAAAAGTAACTGTTCAAACTAGATGAGATAGGGACACTATGGACAATTTTCAGCAATTAAACTACAGAAATAACCACTTTTCCATATAAACAAGGTCTAAAATCATGTTTGGATTGCACCCTGGACACAATCTGTTAAACGGAACTGTTCAAACTAGATGATAAGGGACACTATGGACAATTTTCAGCAATTTGCAGCAAAGAAACTACAGAAATAACCACTTTTCCATATAAACAAGGTCTAAAATCATGTTTGGATTGCACTCTGGATACAATCTGTTAAACGGAACTGTTCAAACTAGATGATAAGGGACACTATGGACAATTTTCAGCAATTTGCAGCAATTAAACTACATAAATAACCACTTTTCCATATAAACAAGGTATAAAATCATGTTTGGATTGCACTCTGGACACAATCTGTTAAACAGAACTGTTCAAACTAGATGATAAGGGACACTATGGACAATTTTCAGCAATTTGCAGCAATTAAACTAAAGAAATAACCACTTTTCCATATAAACAAGGTCTAAAATCATGTTTGGATTGCACTCTGGATACAATCTGTTAAACGGAACTGTTCAAACTAGATGATAAGGGACACTATGGACAATTTGCAGCAATTTGCAGCAATTAAACTACAGAAATAACCACTTTTCCATATAAACAAGGTCTAAAATCATGTTTGGATTGCACTCTGTTAAACGTAACTGTTCAAACTAGATGAGATAGGGACACTATGGACAATTTGCAGCAATTAAACTAAAGAAATAACAACTTTTCCATAAAAACAAGGTCTAAAATCATGTTTGGATTGCACTCTGGACACAATCTGTTAAACGGAACTGTTCAAACTAGATGATAAGGGCCACTATGGACAATTTTCAGCTATTTGCAGCAAACAAACTACAGAAATAACCACTTTTCCATATAAACAAGGTCTAAAATCATGTTTGGATTGCACTCTGGATACAATCTGTTAAACGGAACTGTTCAAACTAGATGAGATAGGGACACTATGGACAATTTTCAGCAATTTGCAGCAATTAAACTACAGAAATAACCACTTTTCCATATAAACAAGGTTTAAAATCATGTTTGGATTGCACTCTGGATACAATCTGTTAAACGGAACTGTTCAAACTAGATGATAAGGGACACTATGGACAATTTTCAGGAATTTGCAGCAATTAAACTACAGAAATAACCACTTTTCCATATAAACAAGGTCTAAAATCATGTTTGGATTGCACCCTGGACACAATCTGTTAAACGGAACTGTTCAAACTAGATGATAAGGGACACTATGGACAATTTGCAGCAATTTGCAGCAATTAAACTACAGAAATAACCACTTTTCCATATAAACAAGGTCTAAAATCATGTTTGGATTGCACTCTGTTAAACATAACTGTTCAAACTAGATGAGATAGGGACACTATGGACAATTTTCAGCAATTTGCAGCAATTAAACTACAGAAATAACCACTTTTCCATATAAACAAGGTCTAAAATCATGTTTGGATTGCACTCTGTTAAAAGTAACTGTTCAAACTAGATGAGATAGGGACACTATGGACAATTTTCAGCAATTAAACTACAGAAATAACCACTTTTCCATATAAACAAGGTCTAAAATCATGTTTGGATTGCACTCTGGATACAATCTGTTAAACGGAACTGTTCAAACTAGATGATAAGGGACACTATGGACAATTTTCAGCAATTTGCAGCAATTAAACTACATAAATAACCACTTTTCCATATAAACAAGGTCTAAAATCATGTTTGGATTGCACCCTGGACACAATCTGTTAAACGGAACTGTTCAAACTAGATGATAAGGGACACTATGGACAATTTTCAGCAATTTGCAGCAAACAAACTACAGAAATAACCACTTTTCCATATAAACAAGGTCTAAAATCATGTTTGGATTGCACTCTGGATACAATCTGTTAAACGGAACTGTTCAAACTAGATGAGATAGGGACACTATGGACAATTTTCAGCAATTTGCAGCAATTAAACTACAGAAATAACCACTTTTCCATATAAACAAGGTCTAAAATCATGTTTGGATTGCTCTCTGTTAAACGTAACTGTTCAAACTAGATGAGATAGGGACACTATGGACAATTTTCAGCAATTAAACTACAGAAATAACCACTTTTCCATATAAACAAGGTCTAAAATCATGTTTGGATTGCACTCTGGATACAATCTGTTTAACGTAACTGTTCAAACTAGATGAGATAGGGACACTATGGACAATTTTCAGCAATTTGCAGCAATTAAACTACAGAAATAACCACTTTTCCATATAAACAAGGTCTAAAATCATGTTTGGATTGCACTCTGGATACAATCTGTTAAACGGAACTGTTCAAACTAGATGAGATAGGGACACTATGGACAATTTTCAGCAATTAAACTACAGAAATAACCACTTTTCCATATAAACAAGGTCTAAAATCATGTTTGGATTGCACCCTGGACACAATCTGTTAAACGGAACTGTTCAAACTAGATGATAAGGGACACTATGGACAATTTTCAGCAATTTGCAGCAAAGAAACTACAGAAATAACCACTTTTCCATATAAACAAGGTCTAAAATCATGTTTGGATTGCACTCTGGATACAATCTGTTAAACGGAACTGTTCAAACTAGATGATAAGGGACACTATGGACAATTTTCAGCAATTTGCAGCAAACAAACTACAGAAATAACCACTTTTCCATATAAAAAAGGTCTAAAATCATGTTTGGATTGCACTCTGGATACAATCTGTTAAACGGAACTGTTCAAACTAGATGAGATAGGGACACTATGGACAATTTTCAGCAATTAAACTACAGAAATAACCACTTTTCCATATAAACAAGGTCTAAAATCATGTTTGGATTGCACTCTGGATACAATCTGTTTAACGTAACTGTTCAAACTAGATGAGATAGGGACACTATGGACAATTTTCAGCAATTTGCAGCAATTAAACTACAGAAATAACCACTTTTCCATATAAACAAGGTCTAAAATCATGTTTGGATTGCACCCTGGACACAATCTGTTAAACGGAACTGTTCAAACTAGATGATAAGGGACACTATGGACAATTTTCAGCAATTTGCAGCAAAGAAACTACAGAAATAACCACTTTTCCATATAAACAAGGTCTAAAATCATGTTTGGATTGCACTCTGGATACAATCTGTTAAACGGAACTGTTCAAACTAGATGATAAGGGACACTATGGACAATTTGCAGCAATTTGCAGCAATTAAACTACAGAAATAACCACTTTTCCATATAAACAAGGTCTAAAATCATGTTTGGATTGCACTCTGTTAAACATAACTGTTCAAACTAGATGAGATAGGGACACTATGGACAATTTTCAGCAATTTGCAGCAATTAAACTACAGAAATAACCACTTTTCCATATAAACAAGGTCTAAAATCATGTTTGGATTGCACTCTGTTAAAAGTAACTGTTCAAACTAGATGAGATAGGGACACTATGGACAATTTTCAGCAATTAAACTACAGAAATAACCACTTTTCCATATAAACAAGGTCTAAAATCATGTTTGGATTGCACTCTGGATACAATCTGTTAAACGGAACTGTTCAAACTAGATGATAAGGGACACTATGGACAATTTTCAGCAATTTGCAGCAATTAAACTACATAAATAACCACTTTTCCATATAAACAAGGTCTAAAATCATGTTTGGATTGCACCCTGGACACAATCTGTTAAACGGAACTGTTCAAACTAGATGATAAGGGACACTATGGACAATTTTCAGCAATTTGCAGCAAACAAACTACAGAAATAACCACTTTTCCATATAAACAAGGTCTAAAATCATGTTTGGATTGCACTCTGGATACAATCTGTTAAACGGAACTGTTCAAACTAGATGAGATAGGGACACTATGGACAATTTTCAGCAATTTGCAGCAATTAAACTACAGAAATAACCACTTTTCCATATAAACAAGGTCTAAAATCATGTTTGGATTGCTCTCTGTTAAACGTAACTGTTCAAACTAGATGAGATAGGGACACTATGGACAATTTTCAGCAATTAAACTACAGAAATAACCACTTTTCCATATAAACAAGGTCTAAAATCATGTTTGGATTGCACTCTGGATACAATCTGTTTAACGTAACTGTTCAAACTAGATGAGATAGGGACACTATGGACAATTTTCAGCAATTTGCAGCAATTAAACTACAGAAATAACCACTTTTCCATATAAACAAGGTCTAAAATCATGTTTGGATTGCACTCTGGATACAATCTGTTAAACGGAACTGTTCAAACTAGATGAGATAGGGACACTATGGACAATTTTCAGCAATTAAACTACAGAAATAACCACTTTTCCATATAAACAAGGTCTAAAATCATGTTTGGATTGCACTCTGTTAAAAGTAACTGTTCAAACTAGATGAGATAGGGACACTATGGACAATTTTCAGCAATTAAACTACAGAAATAACCACTTTTCCATATAAACAAGGTCTAAAATCATGTTTGGATTGCACCCTGGACACAATCTGTTAAACGGAACTGTTCAAACTAGATGATAAGGGACACTATGGACAATTTTCAGCAATTTGCAGCAAAGAAACTACAGAAATAACCACTTTTCCATATAAACAAGGTCTAAAATCATGTTTGGATTGCACTCTGGATACAATCTGTTAAACGGAACTGTTCAAACTAGATGATAAGGGACACTATGGACAATCCGCAGCAATTTGCAGCAATTAAACTACAGAAATAACCACTTTTCCATATAAACAAGGTCTAAAATCATGTTTGGATTGCACTCTGTTAAACGTAACTGTTCAAACTAGATGAGATAGGGACACTATGGACAATTTTCAGCAATTTGCAGCAATTAAACTACAGAAATAACCACTTTTCCATAAAAACAAGGTCTAAAATCATGTTTGGATTGCACTCTGGACACAATCTGTTAAACGGAACTGTTCAAACTAGATGATAAGGGACACTATGGACAATTTGCAGCAATTTGCAGCAATTAAACTACAGAAATAACCACTTTTCCATATAAACAAGGTCTAAAATCATGTTTGGATTGCACTCTGTTAAAAGTAACTGTTCAAACTAGATGAGATAGGGACACTATGGACAATTTTCAGCAATTAAACTACAGAAATAACCACTTTTCCATATAAACAAGGTCTAAAATCATGTTTGGATTGCACCCTGGACACAATCTGTTAAACGGAACTGTTCAAACTAGATGATAAGGGACACTATGGACAATTTTCAGCAATTTGCAGCAAAGAAACTACATAAATAACCACTTTTCCATATAAACAAGGTCTAAAATCATGTTTGGATTGCACTCTGGATACAATCTGTTAAACGGAACTGTTCAAACTAGATGATAAGGGACACTATGGACAATTTGCAGCAATTTGCAGCAATTAAACTACATAAATAACCACTTTTCCATATAAACAAGGTCTAAAATCATGTTTGGATTGCACTCTGTTAAAAGTAACTGTTCAAACTAGATGAGATAGGGACACTATGGACAATTTTCAGCAATTAAACTACAGAAATAACCACTTTTCCATATAAACAAGGTCTAAAATCATGTTTGGATTGCACCCTGGACACAATCTGTTAAACGGAACTGTTCAAACTAGATGATAAGGGACACTATGGACAATTTTCAGCAATTTGCAGCAAACAAACTACAGAAATAACCACTTTTCCATATAAACAAGATCCAAAATCATGTTTGGATTGCACTCTGGATACAATCTGTTAAACGGAACTGTTCAAACTAGATGAGATAGGGACACTATGGACAATTTGCAGCAATTTGCAGCAATTAAACTACAGAAATAACCACTTTTCCATATAAACAAGGTCTAAAATCATGTTTGGATTGCACTCTGTTAAACGTAACTGTTCAAACTAGATGAGATAGGGACACTATGGACAATTTTCAGCAATTAAACTACAGAAATAACCACTTTTCCATATAAACAAGGTCTAAAATCATGTTTGGATTGCACTCTGGATACAATCTGTTAAACGTAACTGTTCAAACTAGATGAGATAGGGACACTATGGACAATTTTCAGCAATCTGCAGCAATTAAACTACAGAAATAACCACTTTTCCATATAAACAAGGTCTAAAATCATGTTTGGATTGCACTCTGTTAAACGTAACTGTTCAAACTAGATGAGATAGGGACACTATGGACAATTTTCAGCAATTAAACTACAGAAATAACCACTTTTCCATATAAACAAGGTCTAAAATCATGTTTGGATTGCACTCTGGACACAATCTGTTAAACGGAACTGTTCAAACTAGATGATAAGGGACACTATGGACAATTTTCAGCAATTTGCAGCAAACAAACTACAGAAATAACCACTTTTCCATATAAACAAGGTCTAAAATCATGTTTGGATTGCACTCTGGACACAATCTGTTAAACGGAACTGTTCAAACTAGATGATAAGGGCCACTATGGACAATTTTCAGCTATTTGCAGCAAACAAACTACAGAAATAACCACTTTTCCATATAAACAAGGTCTAAAATCATGTTTGGATTGCACTCTGGATACAATCTGTTAAACGGAACTGTTCAAACTAGATGAGATAGGGACACTATGGACAATTTTCAGCAATTTGCAGCAATTAAACTACAGAAATAACCACTTTTCCATATAAACAAGGTCTAAAATCATGTTTGGATTGCACTCTGGATACAATCTGTTAAACGGAACTGTTCAAACTAGATGATAAGGGACACTATGGACAATTTTCAGGAATTTGCAGCAATTAAACTACAGAAATAACCACTTTTCCATATAAACAAGGTCTAAAATCATGTTTGGATTGCACCCTGGACACAATCTGTTAAACGGAACTGTTCAAACTAGATGATAAGGGACACTATGGACAATTTTCAGCAATTTGCAGCAAAGAAACTACAGAAATAACCACTTTTCCATATAAACAAGGTCTAAAATCATGTTTGGATTGCACTCTGGACACAATCTGTTAAACGGAACTGTTCAAACTAGATGATAAGGGACACTATGGACAATTTGCAGCAATTTGCAGCAATTAAACTACAGAAATAACCACTTTTCCATATAAACAAGGTCTAAAATCATGTTTGGATTGCACTCTGTTAAAAGTAACTGTTCAAACTAGATGAGATAGGGACACTATGGACAATTTTCAGCAATTAAACTACAGAAATAACCACTTTTCCATATAAACAAGGTCTAAAATCATGTTTGGATTGCACCCTGGACACAATCTGTTAAACGGAACTGTTCAAACTAGATGATAAGGGACACTATGGACAATTTTCAGCAATTTGCAGCAAAGAAACTACAGAAATAACCACTTTTCCATATAAACAAGGTCTAAAATCATGTTTGGATTGCACTCTGTTAAAAGTAACTGTTCAAACTAGATGAGATAGGGACACTATGGACAATTTTCAGCAATTAAACTACAGAAATAACCACTTTTCCATATAAACAAGGTCTAAAATCATGTTTGGATTGCACCCTGGACACAATCTGTTAAACGGAACTGTTCAAACTAGATGATAAGGGACACTATGGACAATTTTCAGCAATTTGCAGCAAACAAACTACAGAAATAACCACTTTTCCATATAAACAAGATCCAAAATCATGTTTGGATTGCACTCTGGATACAATCTGTTAAACGGAACTGTTCAAACTAGATGAGATAGGGACACTATGGACAATTTGCAGCAATTTGCAGCAATTAAACTACAGAAATAACCACTTTTCCATATAAACAAGGTCTAAAATCATGTTTGGATTGCACTCTGTTAAACGTAACTGTTCAAACTAGATGAGATAGGGACACTATGGACAATTTTCAGCAATTAAACTACAGAAATAACCACTTTTCCATATAAACAAGGTCTAAAATCATGTTTGGATTGCACTCTGGATACAATCTGTTAAACTTAACTGTTCAAACTAGATGAGATAGGGACACTATGGACAATTTTCAGCAATTTGCAGCAATTAAACTACAGAAATAACCACTTTTCCATATAAACAAGGTCTAAAATCATGTTTGGATTGCACTCTGTTAAACGTAACTGTTCAAACTAGATGAGATAGGGACACTATGGACAATTTTCAGCAATTAAACTACAGAAATAACCACTTTTCCATATAAACAAGGTCTAAAATCATGTTTGGAATACACTCTGGATACAATCTGTTAAACGTAACTGTTCAAACTAGATAAGGGACACTATGGACAATTTTCAGCAATTTGCAGCAAACAAACTACAGAAATAACCACTTTTCCATATAAACAAGGTCTAAAATCATGTTTGGATTGCACTCTGGATACAATCTGTTAAACGTAACTGTTCAAACTAGATGAGATAGGGACACTATGGACAATTTTCAGCAATCTGCAGCAATTAAACTACAGAAATAACCACTTTTCCATATAAACAAGGTCTAAAATCATGTTTGGATTGCACTCTGTTAAACGTAACTGTTCAAACTAGATGAGATAGGGACACTATGGACAATTTTCAGCAATTAAACTACAGAAATAACCACTTTTCCATATAAACAAGGTCTAAAATCATGTTTGGATTGCACTCTGGACACAATCTGTTAAACGGAACTGTTAAAACTAGATGATAAGGGACACTATGGACAATTTTCAGCAATTTGCAGCAAACAAACTACAGAAATAACCACTTTTCCATATAAACAAGGTCTAAAATCATGTTTGGATTGCACTCTGGATACAATCTGTTAAACGGAACTGTTCAAACTAGATGAGATAGGGACACTATGGACAATTTTCAGCAATTTGCAGCAATTAAACTACAGAAATAACCACTTTTCCATATAAACAAGGTCTAAAATCATGTTTGGATTGCACTCTGGATACAATCTGTTAAACGGAACTGTTCAAACTAGATGATAAGGGACACTATGGACAATTTTCAGGAATTTGCAGCAATTAAACTACAGAAATAACCACTTTTCCATATAAACAAGGTCTAAAATCATGTTTGGATTGCACCCTGGACACAATCTGTTAAACGGAACTGTTCAAACTAGATGATAAGGGACACTATGGACAATTTTCAGCAATTTGCAGCAAAGAAACTACAGAAATAACCACTTTTCCATATAAACAAGGTCTAAAATCATGTTTGGATTGCACTCTGGATACAATCTGTTAAACGGAACTGTTCAAACTAGATGATAAGGGACACTATGGACAATTTGCAGCAATTTGCAGCAATTAAACTACAGAAATAACCACTTTTCCATATAAACAAGGTCTAAAATCATGTTTGGATTGCACTCTGTTAAACATAACTGTTCAAACTAGATGAGATAGGGACACTATGGACAATTTTCAGCAATTTGCAGCAATTAAACTACAGAAATAACCACTTTTCCATATAAACAAGGTCTAAAATCATGTTTGGATTGCACTCTGTTAAAAGTAACTGTTCAAACTAGATGAGATAGGGACACTATGGACAATTTTCAGCAATTAAACTACAGAAATAACCACTTTTCCATATAAACAAGGTCTAAAATCATGTTTGGATTGCACTCTGGATACAATCTGTTAAACGGAACTGTTCAAACTAGATGATAAGGGACACTATGGGCAATTTGCAGCAATTAAACTATTTAAATAACCACTTTTCCATATAAACAAGGTCTAAAATCATGTTTGGATTGCACCCTGGACACAATCTGTTAAACGGAACTGTTCAAACTAGATGATAAGGGACACTATGGACAATTTTCAGCAATTTGCAGCAAACAAACTACAGAAATAACCACTTTTCCATATAAACAAGGTCTAAAATCATGTTTGGATTGCACTCTGGATACAATCTGTTAAACGGAACTGTTCAAACTAGATGATAAGGGACACTATGGACAATTTGCAGCAATTTGCAGCAATTAAACTACAGAAATAACCACTTTTCCATATAAACAAGGTCTAAAATCATGTTTGGATTGCACTCTGTTAAACATAACTGTTCAAACTAGATGAGATAGGGACACTATGGACAATTTTCAGCAATTTGCAGCAATTAAACTACAGAAATAACCACTTTTCCATATAAACAAGGTCTAAAATCATGTTTGGATTGCACTCTGTTAAAAGTAACTGTTCAAACTAGATGAGATAGGGACACTATGGACAATTTTCAGCAATTAAACTACAGAAATAACCACTTTTCCATATAAACAAGGTCTAAAATCATGTTTGGATTGCACTCTGGATACAATCTGTTAAACGGAACTGTTCAAACTAGATGATAAGGGACACTATGGGCAATTTGCAGCAATTAAACTATTTAAATAACCACTTTTCCATATAAACAAGGTCTAAAATCATGTTTGGATTGCACCCTGGACACAATCTGTTAAACGGAACTGTTCAAACTAGATGATAAGGGACACTATGGACAATTTTCAGCAATTTGCAGCAAACAAACTACAGAAATAACCACTTTTCCATATAAACAAGGTCTAAAATCATGTTTGGATTGCACTCTGGATACAATCTGTTAAACGGAACTGTTCAAACTAGATGAGATAGGGACACTATGGACAATTTTCAGCAATTTGCAGCAATTAAACTACAGAAATAACCACTTTTCCATATAAACAAATTCTAAAATCATGTTTGGATTGCACTCTGTTAAAAGTAACTGTTCAAACTAGATGAGATAGGGACACTATAGACAATTTTCAGCAATTAAACTACAGAAATAACCACTTTTCCATATAAACAAGGTCTAAAATCATGTTTGGATTGCACCCTGGATACAATCTGTTAAACGGAACTGTTCAAACTAGATGATAAGGGACACTATGGACAATTTTCAACAATTTGCAGCAAAGAAACTACAGAAATAACCACTTTTCCATATAAACAAGGTCTAAAATCATGTTTGGATTGCACTCTGGATACAATCTGTTAAACGGAACTGTTCAAACTAGATGAGATAGGGACACTATGGACAATTTTCAGCAATTTGCAGCAATTAAACTACAGAAATAACCACTTTTCCATATAAACAAGGTCTAAAATCATGTTTGGATTGCTCTCTGTTAAACGTAACTGTTCAAACTAGATGAGATAGGGACACTATGGACAATTTTCAGCAATTAAACTACAGAAATAACCACTTTTCCATATAAACAAGGTCTAAAATCATGTTTGGATTGCACTCTGTTAAAAGTAACTGTTCAAACTAGATGAGATAGGGACACTATGGACAATTTTCAGCAATTAAACTACAGAAATAACCACTTTTCCATATAAACAAGGTCTAAAATCATGTTTGGATTGCACCCTGGACACAATCTGTTAAACGGAACTGTTCAAACTAGATGATAAGGGACACTATGGACAATTTTCAGCAATTTGCAGCAAAGAAACTACAGAAATAACCACTTTTCCATATAAACAAGGTCTAAAATCATGTTTGGATTGCACTCTGGATACAATCTGTTAAACGGAACTGTTCAAACTAGATGATAAGGGACACTATGGACAATTTTCAGCAATTTGCAGCAATTAAACTACATAAATAACCACTTTTCCATATAAACAAGGTCTAAAATCATGTTTGGATTGCACTCTGTTAAACATAACTGTTCAAACTAGATGAGATAGGGACACTATGGACAATTTTCAGCAATTTGCAGCAATTAAACTACAGAAATAACCACTTTTCCATATAAACAAGGTCTAAAATCATGTTTGGATTGCACTCTGTTAAAAGTAACTGTTCAAACTAGATGAGATAGGGACACTATGGACAATTTTCAGCAATTAAACTACAGAAATAACCACTTTTCCATATAAACAAGGTCTAAAATCATGTTTGGATTGCACTCTGGATACAATCTGTTAAACGGAACTGTTCAAACTAGATGATAAGGGACACTATGGGCAATTTGCAGCAATTAAACTATTTAAATAACCACTTTTCCATATAAACAAGGTCTAAAATCATGTTTGGATTGCACCCTGGACACAATCTGTTAAACGGAACTGTTCAAACTAGATGATAAGGGACACTATGGACAATTTTCAGCAATTTGCAGCAAACAAACTACAGAAATAACCACTTTTCCATATAAACAAGGTCTAAAATCATGTTTGGATTGCACTCTGGATACAATCTGTTAAACGGAACTGTTCAAACTAGATGAGATAGGGACACTATGGACAATTTTCAGCAATTTGCAGCAATTAAACTACAGAAATAACCACTTTTCCATATAAACAAGGTCTAAAATCATGTTTGGATTGCTCTCTGTTAAACGTAACTGTTCAAACTAGATGAGATAGGGACACTATGGACAATTTTCAGCAATTAAACTACAGAAATAACCACTTTTCCATATAAACAAGGTCTAAAATCATGTTTGGATTGCACTCTGGATACAATCTGTTTAACGTAACTGTTCAAACTAGATGAGATAGGGACACTATGGACAATTTTCAGCAATTTGCAGCAATTAAACTACAGAAATAACCACTTTTCCATATAAACAAATTCTAAAATCATGTTTGGATTGCACTCTGTTAAAAGTAACTGTTCAAACTAGATGAGATAGGGACACTATAGACAATTTTCAGCAATTAAACTACAGAAATAACCACTTTTCCATATAAACAAGGTCTAAAATCATGTTTGGATTGCACCCTGGATACAATCTGTTAAACGGAACTGTTCAAACTAGATGATAAGGGACACTATGGACAATTTTCAACAATTTGCAGCAAAGAAACTACAGAAATAACCACTTTTCCATATAAACAAGGTCTAAAATCATGTTTGGATTGCACTCTGGATACAATCTGTTAAACGGAACTGTTCAAACTAGATGAGATAGGGACACTATGGACAATTTTCAGCAATTAAACTACAGAAATAACCACTTTTCCATATAAACAAGGTCTAAAATCATGTTTGGATTGCACTCTGTTAAAAGTAACTGTTCAAACTAGATGAGATAGGGACACTATGGACAATTTTCAGCAATTAAACTACAGAAATAACCACTTTTCCATATAAACAAGGTCTAAAATCATGTTTGGATTGCACCCTGGACACAATCTGTTAAACGGAACTGTTCAAACTAGATGATAAGGGACACTATGGACAATTTTCAGCAATTTGCAGCAAAGAAACTACAGAAATAACCACTTTTCCATATAAACAAGGTCTAAAATCATGTTTGGATTGCACTCTGGATACAATCTGTTAAACGGAACTGTTCAAACTAGATGATAAGGGACACTATGGACAATTTGCAGCAATTTGCAGCAATTAAACTACAGAAATAACCACTTTTCCATATAAACAAGGTCTAA
Source organism: Oncorhynchus mykiss (assembly GCF_057628025.1). NCBI lineage: Eukaryota > Metazoa > Chordata > Actinopteri > Salmoniformes > Salmonidae > Oncorhynchus > Oncorhynchus mykiss. The sequence continues at coordinate 45,429,441 of NC_143046.1, forward strand.
AATCATGTTTGGATTGCACTCTGTTAAACATAACTGTTCAAACTAGATGAGATAGGGACACTATGGACAATTTTCAGCAATTTGCAGCAATTAAACTACAGAAATAACCACTTTTCCATATAAACAAGGTCTAAAATCATGTTTGGATTGCACTCTGTTAAAAGTAACTGTTCAAACTAGATGAGATAGGGACACTATGGACAATTTTCAGCAATTAAACTACAGAAATAACCACTTTTCCATATAAACAAGGTCTAAAATCATGTTTGGATTGCACTCTGGATACAATCTGTTAAACGGAACTGTTCAAACTAGATGATAAGGGACACTATGGACAATTTTCAGCAATTTGCAGCAATTAAACTATTTAAATAACCACTTTTCCATATAAACAAGGTCTAAAATCATGTTTGGATTGCACTCTGTTAAACATAACTGTTCAAACTAGATGAGATAGGGACACTATGGACAATTTTCAGCAATTTGCAGCAATTAAACTACAGAAATAACCACTTTTCCATATAAACAAGGTCTAAAATCATGTTTGGATTGCACTCTGTTAAAAGTAACTGTTCAAACTAGATGAGATAGGGACACTATGGACAATTTTCAGCAATTAAACTACAGAAATAACCACTTTTCCATATAAACAAGGTCTAAAATCATGTTTGGATTGCACTCTGGATACAATCTGTTAAACGGAACTGTTCAAACTAGATGATAAGGGACACTATGGGCAATTTGCAGCAATTAAACTATTTAAATAACCACTTTTCCATATAAACAAGGTCTAAAATCATGTTTGGATTGCACCCTGGACACAATCTGTTAAACGGAACTGTTCAAACTAGATGATAAGGGACACTATGGACAATTTTCAGCAATTTGCAGCAAACAAACTACAGAAATAACCACTTTTCCATATAAACAAGGTCTAAAATCATGTTTGGATTGCACTCTGGATACAATCTGTTAAACGGAACTGTTCAAACTAGATGAGATAGGGACACTATGGACAATTTTCAGCAATTTGCAGCAATTAAACTACAGAAATAACCACTTTTCCATATAAACAAGGTCTAAAATCATGTTTGGATTGCTCTCTGTTAAACGTAACTGTTCAAACTAGATGAGATAGGGACACTATGGACAATTTTCAGCAATTAAACTACAGAAATAACCACTTTTCCATATAAACAAGGTCTAAAATCATGTTTGGATTGCACTCTGGATACAATCTGTTTAACGTAACTGTTCAAACTAGATGAGATAGGGACACTATGGACAATTTTCAGCAATTTGCAGCAATTAAACTACAGAAATAACCACTTTTCCATATAAACAAATTCTAAAATCATGTTTGGATTGCACTCTGTTAAAAGTAACTGTTCAAACTAGATGAGATAGGGACACTATAGACAATTTTCAGCAATTAAACTACAGAAATAACCACTTTTCCATATAAACAAGGTCTAAAATCATGTTTGGATTGCACCCTGGATACAATCTGTTAAACGGAACTGTTCAAACTAGATGATAAGGGACACTATGGACAATTTTCAACAATTTGCAGCAAAGAAACTACAGAAATAACCACTTTTCCATATAAACAAGGTCTAAAATCATGTTTGGATTGCACTCTGGATACAATCTGTTAAACGGAACTGTTCAAACTAGATGAGATAGGGACACTATGGACAATTTTCAGCAATTAAACTACAGAAATAACCACTTTTCCATATAAACAAGGTCTAAAATCATGTTTGGATTGCACTCTGGATACAATCTGTTAAACGGAACTGTTCAAACTAGATGATAAGGGACACTATGGACAATTTTCAGTAATTTGCAGCAATTAAACTACAGAAATAACCACTTTTCCATATAAACAAGGTCTAAAATCATGTTTGGATTGCACTCTGTTAAAAGTAACTGTTCAAACTAGATGAGATAGGGACACTATAGACAATTTTCAGCAATTAAACTACAGAAATAACCACTTTTCCATATAAACAAGGTCTAAAATCATGTTTGGATTGCACCCTGGACACAATCTGTTAAACGGAACTGTTCAAACTAGATGATAAGGGACACTATGGACAATTTTCAACAATTTGCAGCAAAGAAACTACAGAAATAACCACTTTTCCATATAAACAAGGTCTAAAATCATGTTTGGATTGCACTCTGGATACAATCTGTTAAACGGAACTGTTCAAACTAGATGATAAGGGACACTATGGACAATTTGCAGCAATTTGCAGCAATTAAACTACAGAAATAACCACTTTTCCATATAAACAAGGTCTAAAATCATGTTTGGATTGCACTCTGTTAAACATAACTGTTCAAACTAGATGAGATAGGGACACTATGGACAATTTTCAGCAATTTGCAGCAATTAAACTACAGAAATAACCACTTTTCCATATAAACAAGGTCTAAAATCATGTTTGGATTGCACTCTGTTAAAAGTAACTGTTCAAACTAGATGAGATAGGGACACTATGGACAATTTTCAGCAATTAAACTACAGAAATAACCACTTTTCCATATAAACAAGGTCTAAAATCATGTTTGGATTGCACTCTGGATACAATCTGTTAAACGGAACTGTTCAAACTAGATGATAAGGGACACTATGGACAATTTTCAGCAATTTGCAGCAATTAAACTATTTAAATAACCACTTTTCCATATAAACAAGGTCTAAAATCATGTTTGGATTGCACCCTGGACACAATCTGTTAAACGGAACTGTTCAAACTAGATGATAAGGGACACTATGGACAATTTTCAGCAATTTGCAGCAAACAAACTACAGAAATAACCACTTTTCCATATAAACAAGGTCTAAAATCATGTTTGGATTGCACTCTGGATACAATCTGTTAAACGGAACTGTTCAAACTAGATGAGATAGGGACACTATGGACAATTTTCAGCAATTTGCAGCAATTAAACTACAGAAATAACCACTTTTCCATATAAACAAGGTCTAAAATCATGTTTGGATTGCTCTCTGTTAAACGTAACTGTTCAAACTAGATGAGATAGGGACACTATGGACAATTTTCAGCAATTAAACTACAGAAATAACCACTTTTCCATATAAACAAGGTCTAAAATCATGTTTGGATTGCACTCTGGATACAATCTGTTTAACGTAACTGTTCAAACTAGATGAGATAGGGACACTATGGACAATTTTCAGCAATTTGCAGCAATTAAACTACAGAAATAACCACTTTTCCATATAAACAAGGTCTAAAATCATGTTTGGATTGCACTCTGTTAAAAGTAACTGTTCAAACTAGATGAGATAGGGACACTATAGACAATTTTCAGCAATTAAACTACAGAAATAACCACTTTTCCATATAAACAAGGTCTAAAATCATGTTTGGATTGCACCCTGGACACAATCTGTTAAACGGAACTGTTCAAACTAGATGATAAGGGACACTATGGACAATTTTCAACAATTTGCAGCAAAGAAACTACAGAAATAACCACTTTTCCATATAAACAAGGTCTAAAATCATGTTTGGATTGCACTCTGGATACAATCTGTTAAACGGAACTGTTCAAACTAGATGATAAGGGACACTATGGACAATTTGCAGCAATTTGCAGCAATTAAACTACAGAAATAACCACTTTTCCATATAAACAAGGTCTAAAATCATGTTTGGATTGCACTCTGTTAAACATAACTGTTCAAACTAGATGAGATAGGGACACTATGGACAATTTTCAGCAATTTGCAGCAATTAAACTACAGAAATAACCACTTTTCCATATAAACAAGGTCTAAAATCATGTTTGGATTGCACTCTGTTAAAAGTAACTGTTCAAACTAGATGAGATAGGGACACTATGGACAATTTTCAGCAATTAAACTACAGAAATAACCACTTTTCCATATAAACAAGGTCTAAAATCATGTTTGGATTGCACTCTGGATACAATCTGTTAAACGGAACTGTTCAAACTAGATGATAAGGGACACTATGGACAATTTTCAGCAATTTGCAGCAATTAAACTATTTAAATAACCACTTTTCCATATAAACAAGGTCTAAAATCATGTTTGGATTGCACCCTGGACACAATCTGTTAAACGGAACTGTTCAAACTAGATGATAAGGGACACTATGGACAATTTTCAGCAATTTGCAGCAAACAAACTACAGAAATAACCACTTTTCCATATAAACAAGGTCTAAAATCATGTTTGGATTGCACTCTGGATACAATCTGTTAAACGGAACTGTTCAAACTAGATGAGATAGGGACACTATGGACAATTTTCAGCAATTAAACTACAGAAATAACCACTTTTCCATATAAACAAGGTCTAAAATCATGTTTGGATTGCACTCTGGATACAATCTGTTTAACGTAACTGTTCAAACTAGATGAGATAGGGACACTATGGACAATTTTCAGCAATTTGCAGCAATTAAACTACAGAAATAACCACTTTTCCATATAAACAAGGTCTAAAATCATGTTTGGATTGCACTCTGTTAAAAGTAACTGTTCAAACTAGATGAGATAGGGACACTATAGACAATTTTCAGCAATTAAACTACAGAAATAACCACTTTTCCATATAAACAAGGTCTAAAATCATGTTTGGATTGCACCCTGGACACAATCTGTTAAACGGAACTGTTCAAACTAGATGATAAGGGACACTATGGACAATTTTCAACAATTTGCAGCAAAGAAACTACAGAAATAACCACTTTTCCATATAAACAAGGTCTAAAATCATGTTTGGATTGCACTCTGGATACAATCTGTTAAACGGAACTGTTCAAACTAGATGAGATAGGGACACTATGGACAATTTTCAGCAATTAAACTACAGAAATAACCACTTTTCCATATAAACAAGGTCTAAAATCATGTTTGGATTGCACTCTGTTAAAAGTAACTGTTCAAACTAGATGAGATAGGGACACTATGGACAATTTTCAGCAATTAAACTACAGAAATAACCACTTTTCCATATAAACAAGGTCTAAAATCATGTTTGGATTGCACCCTGGACACAATCTGTTAAACGGAACTGTTCAAACTAGATGATAAGGGACACTATGGACAATTTTCAGCAATTTGCAGCAAAGAAACTACAGAAATAACCACTTTTCCATATAAACAAGGTCTAAAATCATGTTTGGATTGCACTCTGGATACAATCTGTTAAACGGAACTGTTCAAACTAGATGATAAGGGACACTATGGACAATCCGCAGCAATTTGCAGCAATTAAACTACAGAAATAACCACTTTTCCATATAAACAAGGTCTAAAATCATGTTTGGATTGCACTCTGTTAAACGTAACTGTTCAAACTAGATGAGATAGGGACACTATGGACAATTTTCAGCAATTTGCAGCAATTAAACTACAGAAATAACCACTTTTCCATAAAAACAAGGTCTAAAATCATGTTTGGATTGCACTCTGGACACAATCTGTTAAACGGAACTGTTCAAATTAGATGATAAGGGACACTATGGACAATTTGCAGCAATTTGCAGCAATTAAACTACAGAAATAACCACTTTTCCATATAAACAAGGTCTAGAATCATGTTTGGATTGCACTCTGGATACAATCTGTTAAACGTAACTGTTCAAACTAGATGAGATAGGGACACTATGGACAATTTTCAGCAATTAAACTACAGAAATAACCACTTTTCCATATAAACAAGGTCTAAAATCATGTTTGGATTGCACTCTGGACACAATCTGTTAAACGGAACTGTTAAAACTAGATGATAAGGGACACTATGGACAATTTTCAGCAATTTGCAGCAAACAAACTACAGAAATAAACACTTTTCCATATAAACAAGGTCTAAAATCATGTTTGGATTGCACTCTGGATACAATCTGTTAAACGGAACTGTTCAAACTAGATGATAAGGGACACTATGGACAATTTGCAGCAATTTGCAGCAATTAAACTACATAAATAACCACTTTTCCATATAAACAAGGTCTAAAATCATGTTTGGATTGCACTCTGTTAAAAGTAACTGTTCAAACTAGATGAGATAGGGACACTATGGACAATTTTCAGCAATTAAACTACAGAAATAACCACTTTTCCATATAAACAAGGTCTAAAATCATGTTTGGATTGCACCCTGGACACAATCTGTTAAACGGAACTGTTCAAACTAGATGATAAGGGACACTATGGACAATTTTCAGCAATTTGCAGCAAACAAACTACAGAAATAACCACTTTTCCATATAAACAAGATCTAAAATCATGTTTGGATTGCACTCTGGATACAATCTGTTAAACGGAACTGTTCAAACTAGATGAGATAGGGACACTATGGACAATTTTCAGCAATTTGCAGCAATTAAACTACAGAAATAACCACTTTTCCATATAAACAAGGTCTAAAATCATGTTTGGATTGCACTCTGTTAAACGTAACTGTTCAAACTAGATGAGATAGGGACACTATGGACAATTTTCAGCAATTAAACTACAGAAATAACCACTTTTCCATATAAACAAGGACTAAAATCATGTTTGGATTGCACTCTGGATACAATCTGTTAAACTTAACTGTTCAAACTAGATGAGATAGGGACACTATGGACAATTTGCAGCAATTAAACTACAGAAATAACCACTTTTCCATATAAACAAGGTCTAAAATCATGTTTGGATTGCACTCTGTTAAACGTAACTGTTCAAACTAGATGAGATAGGGACACTATGGACAATTTTCAGCAATTAAACTACAGAAATAACCACTTTTCCATATAAACAAGGTCTAAAATCATGTTTGGAATACACTCTGGATACAATCTGTTAAACGTAACTGTTCAAACTAGATAAGGGACACTATGGACAATTTTCAGCAATTTGCAGCAAACAAACTACAGAAATAACCACTTTTCCATATAAACAAGGACTAAAATCATGTTTGGATTGCACTCTGGATACAATCTGTTAAACGTAACTGTTCAAACTAGATGAGATAGGGACACTATGGACAATTTTCAGCAATTTGCAGCAATTAAACTACAGAAATAACCACTTTTCCATATAAACAAGGTCTAAAATCATGTTTGGATTGCACTCTGTTAAACGTAACTGTTCAAACTAGATGAGATAGGGACACTATGGACAATTTTCAGCAATTAAACTACAGAAATAACCACTTTTCCATATAAACAAGGTCTAAAATCATGTTTGGATTGCACTCTGGATACAATCTGTTAAACGTAACTGTTCAAACTAGATGAGATAGGGACACTATGGACAATTTTCAGCAATCTGCAGCAATTAAACTACAGAAATAACCACTTTTCCATATAAACAAGGTCTAAAATCATGTTTGGATTGCACTCTGTTAAACGTAACTGTTCAAACTAGATGAGATAGGGACACTATGGACAATTTTCAGCAATTAAACTACAGAAATAACCACTTTTCCATATAAACAAGGTCTAAAATCATGTTTGGATTGCACTCTGGACACAATCTGTTAAACGGAACTGTTAAAACTAGATGATAAGGGACACTATGGACAATTTTCAGCAATTTGCAGCAAACAAACTACAGAAATAACCACTTTTCCATATAAACAAGGTCTAAAATCATGTTTGGATTGCACTCTGGATACAATCTGTTAAACGGAACTGTTCAAACTAGATGATAAGGGACACTATGGGCAATTTGCAGCAATTAAACTACAGAAATAACCACTTTTCCATATAAACAAGGTCTAAAATCATGTTTGGATTGCACTCTGGATACAATCTGTTAAACGGAACTGTTCAAACTAGATGATAAGGGACACTATGGACAATTTTCAGCAATTTGCAGCAATTAAACTACAGAAATAACCACTTTTCCATATAAACAAGGTCTAAAATCATGTTTGGATTGCACTCTGTTAAACGTAACTGTTCAAACTAGATGAGATAGGGACACTATGGACAATTTTCAGCAATTAAACTACAGAAATAACCACTTTTCCATATAAACAAGGTCTAAAATCATGTTTGGATTGCACTCTGGATACAATCTGTTAAACGGAACTGTTCAAACTAGATGATAAGGGACACTATGGACAATTTTCAGCAATTTGCAGCAATTAAACTACAGAAATAACCACTTTTCCATATAAACAAGGTCTAAAATCATGTTTGGATTGCACTCTGGATACAATCTGTTAAACGGAACTGTTCAAACTAGATGATAAGGGACACTATGGACAATTTTCAGCAATTTGCAGCAATTAAACTACAGAAATAACCACTTTTCCATATAAACAAGGTCTAAAATCATGTTTGGATTGCACTCTGTTAAACGTAACTGTTCAAACTAGTTGAGATAGGGACGCTATGGACAATTTTCAACAATTAAACTACAGAAATAACCACTTTTCCATATAAACAAGGTCTAAAATCATGTTTGGAATACACTCTGGATACAATCTGTTAAACGTAACTGTTCAAACTAGATAAGGGACACTATGGACAATTTTCAGCAATTTGCAGCAAACAAACTACAGAAATAACCACTTTTCCATATAAACAAGGTCTAAAATCATGTTTGGATTACACTCTGGATACAATCTGTTAAACGTAACTGTTCAAACTAGATGAGATAGGGACACTATGGACAATTTTCAGCAATTTGCAGCAATTAAACTACAGAAATAACCACTTTTCCATATAAACAAGGTCTAAAATCATGTTTGGATTGCACTCTGTTAAACGTAACTGTTCAAACTAGATGAGATAGGGACACTATGGACAATTTTCAGCAATTAAACTACAGAAATAACCACTTTTCCATATAAACAAGGCCTAAAATCATGTTTGGATTGCACTCTGGATACAATCTGTTAAACGTAACTGTTCAAACTAGATGAGATAGGGACACTATGGACAATTTTCAGCAATCTGCAGCAATTAAACTACAGAAATAACCACTTTTCCATATAAACAAGGTCTAAAATCATGTTTGGATTGCACTCTGTTAAACGTAACTGTTCAAACTAGATGAGATAGGGACACTATGGACAATTTTCAGCAATTAAACTACAGAAATAACCACTTTTCCATATAAACAAGGTCTAAAATCATGTTTGGATTGCACTCTGGATACAATCTGTTAAACGTAACTGTTCAAACTAGATGAGATAGGGACACTATGGACAATTTTCAGCAATTTGCAGCAATTAAACTACAGAAATAACCACTTTTCCATATAAACAAGGTCTAAAATCATGTTTGGATTGCACTCTGGACACAATCTGTTAAACGGAACTGTTCAAACTAGATAAGGGACACTATGGACAATTTTCAGCAATTTGCAGCAAAGAAACTACAGAAATAACCACTTTTCCATATAAACAAGGTCTAAAATCATGTTTGGATTGCACTCTGTTAAAAGTAACTGTTCAAACTAGATGAGATAGGGACACTATGGACAATTTTCAGCAATTAAACTACAGAAATAACCACTTTTCCATATAAACAAGGTCTAAAATCATGTTTGGATTGCACCCTGGACACAATCTGTTAAACGGAACTGTTCAAACTAGATGATAAGGGACACTATGGACAATTTTCAACAATTTGCAGCAATTAAACTACAGAAATAACCACTTTTCCATATAAACAAGGTCTAAAATCATGTTTGGATTACACTCTGGATACAATCTGTTAAACGTAACTGTTCAAACTAGATGAGATAGGGACACTATGGACAATTTTCAGCAATTTGCAGCAATTAAACTACAGAAATAACCACTTTTCCATATAAACAAGGTCTAAAATCATGTTTGGATTGCACTCTGTTAAACGTAACTGTTCAAACTAGATGAGATAGGGACACTATGGACAATTTTCAGCAATTAAACTACAGAAATAACCACTTTTCCATATAAACAAGGCCTAAAATCATGTTTGGATTGCACTCTGGATACAATCTGTTAAACGTAACTGTTCAAACTAGATGAGATAGGGACACTATGGACAATTTTCAGCAATCTGCAGCAATTAAACTACAGAAATAACCACTTTTCCATATAAACAAGGTCTAAAATCATGTTTGGATTGCACTCTGTTAAACGTAACTGTTCAAACTAGATGAGATAGGGACACTATGGACAATTTTCAGCAATTAAACTACAGAAATAACCACTTTTCCATATAAACAAGGTCTAAAATCATGTTTGGATTGCACTCTGGATACAATCTGTTAAACGTAACTGTTCAAACTAGATGAGATAGGGACACTATGGACAATTTTCAGCAATTTGCAGCAATTAAACTACAGAAATAACCACTTTTCCATATAAACAAGGTCTAAAATCATGTTTGGATTGCACTCTGGACACAATCTGTTAAACGGAACTGTTCAAACTAGATAAGGGACACTATGGACAATTTTCAGCAATTTGCAGCAAAGAAACTACAGAAATAACCACTTTTCCATATAAACAAGGTCTAAAATCATGTTTGGATTGCACTCTGTTAAAAGTAACTGTTCAAACTAGATGAGATAGGGACACTATGGACAATTTTCAGCAATTAAACTACAGAAATAACCACTTTTCCATATAAACAAGGTCTAAAATCATGTTTGGATTGCACCCTGGACACAATCTGTTAAACGGAACTGTTCAAACTAGATGATAAGGGACACTATGGACAATTTTCAACAATTTGCAGCAATTAAACTACAGAAATAACCACTTTTCCATATAAACAAGGTCTAAAATCATGTTTGGATTACACTCTGGATACAATCTGTTAAACGTAACTGTTCAAACTAGATGAGATAGGGACACTATGGACAATTTTCAGCAATTTGCAGCAATTAAACTACAGAAATAACCACTTTTCCATATAAACAAGGTCTAAAATCATGTTTGGATTGCACTCTGTTAAACGTAACTGTTCAAACTAGATGAGATAGGGACACTATGGACAATTTTCAGCTATTAAACTACAGAAATAACCACTTTTCCATATAAACAAGGTCTAAAATCATGTTTGGATTGCACTCTGGACACAATCTGTTAAACGGAACTGTTCAAACTAGATAAGGGACACTATGGACAATTTTCAGCAATTTGCAGCAAACAATCTACAGAAATAACCACTTTTCCATATAAACAAGGTCTAAAATCATGTTTGGATTGCACTCTGGATACAATCTGTTAAACGTAACTGTTCAAACTAGATGAGATAGGGACACTATGGACAATTTTCAGCAATTTGCAGCAATTAAACTACAGAAATAACCACTTTTCCATATAAACAAGGTCTAAAATCATGTTTGGATTGCACTCTGGATACAATCTGTTAAACGGAACTGTTCAAACTAGATGAGATAGGGACACTATGGACAATTTTCAGTAATTTGCAGCAATTAAACTACAGAAATAACCACTTTTCCATATAAACAAGGTCTAAAATCATGTTTGGATTGCACTCTGGATACAATCTGTTAAACGGAACTGTTCAAACTAGATGAGATAGGGACACTATGGACAATTTTCAGCAATTTGCAGCAATTAAACTACAGAAATAACCACTTTTCCATATAAACAAGGTCTAAAATCATGTTTGGATTGCACTCTGGATACAATCTGTTAAACGGAACTGTTCAAACTAGATGATAAGGGACACTATGGACAATTTTCCGCAATTTGCAGCAATTAAACTACAGAAATAACCACTTTTCCATATAAACAAGGTCTAAAATCATGTTTGGATTGCACTCTGGATACAATCTGTCAAACGTAACTGTTCAAACTAGATGAGATAGGGACACTATGGACAATTTTCAGCAATTTGCAGCAATTAAACTACAGAAATAACCACTTTTCCATATAAACAAGGTCTAAAATCATGTTTGGATTGCACTCTGGATACAATCTGTTAAACGGAACTGTTCAAACTAGATGATAAGGGACACTATGGACAATTTTCAGCAATTTGCAGCAATTAAACTACAGAAATAACCACTTTTCCATATAAACAAGGTCTAAAATCATGTTTGGATTGCACTCTGGATACAATCTGTTAAACGTAACTGTTCAAACTAGATGAGATAGGGACACTATGGACAATTTTCAGCAATTTGCAGCAATTAAACTACAGAAATAACCACTTTTCCATATAAACAAGGTCTAAAATCATGTTTGGATTGCACTCTGGATACAATCTGTTAAACGGAACTGTTCAAACTAGATGAGATAGGGACACTATGGACAATTTTCAGCAATTTGCAGCAATTAAACTACAGAAATAACCACTTTTCCATATAAACAAGGTCTAAAATCATGTTTGGATTGCACTCTGGACACAATCTGTTAAACAGAACTGTTCAAACTAGATAAGGGACACTATGGACAATTTTCAGCAATTTGCAGCAAACAATCTACAGAAATAACCACTTTTCCATATAAACAAGGTCTAAAATCATGTTTGGATTGCACTCTGGATACAATCTGTTAAACGTAACTGTTCAAACTAGATGAGATAGGGACACTATGGACAATTTTCAGCAATTTGCAGCAATTAAACTACAGAAATAACCACTTTTCCATATAAACAAGGTCTAAAATCATGTTTGGATTGCACTCTGGATACAATCTGTTAAACGGAACTGTTCAAACTAGATGAGATAGGGACACTATGGACAATTTTCAGTAATTTGCAGCAATTAAACTACAGAAATAACCACTTTTCCATATAAACAAGGTCTAAAATCATGTTTGGATTGCACTCTGGATACAATCTGTTAAACGGAACTGTTCAAACTAGATGAGATAGGGACACTATGGACAATTTTCAGCAATTTGCAGCAATTAAACTACAGAAATAACCACTTTTCCTTATAAACAAGGTCTAAAATCATGTTTGGATTGCACTCTGGATACAATCTGTTAAACGGAACTGTTCAAACTAGATGATAAGGGACACTATGGACAATTTTCCGCAATTTGCAGCAATTAAACTACAGAAATAACCACTTTTCAATATAAACAAGGTCTAAAATCATGTTTGGATTGCACTCTGGATACAATCTTTCAAACGTAACTGTTCAAACTAGATGAGATAGGGACACTATGGACAATTTTCAGCAATTTGCAGCAATTAAACTACAGAAATAACCACTTTTCCATATAAACAAGGTCTAAAATCATGTTTGGATTGCACTCTGGATACAATCTGTTAAACGGAACTGTTCAAACTAGATGAGATAGGGACACTATGGACAATTTTCAGCAATTAAACTACAGAAATAACCACTTTTCCATATAAACAAGGTCTAAAATCATGTTTGGATTGCACTCTGGACACAATCTGTTAAACTGAACTGTTAAAACTAGATGATAAGGGACACTATGGACAATTTTCAGCAATTTGCAGCAAACAAACTACAGAAATAACCACTTTTCCATATAAACAAGGTCTAAAATCATGTTTGGATTGCACTCTGGATACAATCTGTTAAACGGAACTGTTCAAACTAGATGAGATAGGGACACTATGGACAATTTTCAGCAATTTGCAGCAATTAAACTACAGAAATAACCACTTTTCCAAATAAACAAGGTCTAAAATCATGTTTGGATTGCACTCTGGATACAATCTGTTAAACGGAACTGTTCAAACTAGATGATAAGGGACACTATGGACAATTTTCCGCAATTTGCAGCAATTAAACTACAGAAATAACCACTTTTCCATATAAACAAGGTCTAAAATCATGTTTGGATTGCACTCTGGATACAATCTGTCAAACGTAACTGTTCAAACTAGATGAGATAGGGACACTATGGACAATTTTCAGCAATTTGCAGCAATTAAACTACAGAAATAACCACTTTTCCATATAAACAAGGTCTAAAATCATGTTTGGATTGCACTCTGGATACAATCTGTTAAACGGAACTGTTCAAACTAGATGATAAGGGACACTATGGACAATTTTCCGCAATTTGCAGCAATTAAACTACAGAAATAACCACTTTTCCATTTAAACAAGGTCTAAAATCATGTTTGGATTGCACTCTGTTAAACATAACTGTTCAAACTAGATGAGATAGGGACACTATGGACAATTTTCAGCAATTTGCAGCAATTAAACTACAGAAATAACCACTTTTCCATATAAACAAGGTCTAAAATCATGTTTGGATTGCACTCTGTTAAAAGTAACTGTTCAAACTAGATGAGATAGGGACACTATGGACAATTTTCAGCAATTAAACTACAGAAATAACCACTTTTCCATATAAACAAGGACTAAAATCATGTTTGGATTGCACTCTGGATACAATCTGTTAAACTTAACTGTTCAAACTAGATGAGATAGGGACACTATGGACAATTTGCAGCAATTAAACTACAGAAATAACCACTTTTCCATATAAACAAGGTCTAAAATCATGTTTGGATTGCACTCTGTTAAACGTAACTGTTCAAACTAGATGAGATAGGGACACTATGGACAATTTTCAGCAATTAAACTACAGAAATAACCACTTTTCCATATAAACAAGGTCTAAAATCATGTTTGGAATACACTCTGGATACAATCTGTTAAACGTAACTGTTCAAACTAGATAAGGGACACTATGGACAATTTTCAGCAATTTGCAGCAAACAAACTACAGAAATAACCACTTTTCCATATAAACAAGGACTAAAATCATGTTTGGATTGCACTCTGGATACAATCTGTTAAACGTAACTGTTCAAACTAGATGAGATAGGGACACTATGGACAATTTTCAGCAATTTGCAGCAATTAAACTACAGAAATAACCACTTTTCCATATAAACAAGGTCTAAAATCATGTTTGGATTGCACTCTGTTAAACGTAACTGTTCAAACTAGATGAGATAGGGACACTATGGACAATTTTCAGCAATTAAACTACAGAAATAACCACTTTTCCATATAAACAAGGTCTAAAATCATGTTTGGATTGCACTCTGGATACAATCTGTTAAACGTAACTGTTCAAACTAGATGAGATAGGGACACTATGGACAATTTTCAGCAATCTGCAGCAATTAAACTACAGAAATAACCACTTTTCCATATAAACAAGGTCTAAAATCATGTTTGGATTGCACTCTGTTAAACGTAACTGTTCAAACTAGATGAGATAGGGACACTATGGACAATTTTCAGCAATTAAACTACAGAAATAACCACTTTTCCATATAAACAAGGTCTAAAATCATGTTTGGATTGCACTCTGGACACAATCTGTTAAACGGAACTGTTAAAACTAGATGATAAGGGACACTATGGACAATTTTCAGCAATTTGCAGCAAACAAACTACAGAAATAACCACTTTTCCATATAAACAAGGTCTAAAATCATGTTTGGATTGCACTCTGGATACAATCTGTTAAACGGAACTGTTCAAACTAGATGATAAGGGACACTATGGGCAATTTGCAGCAATTAAACTACAGAAATAACCACTTTTCCATATAAACAAGGTCTAAAATCATGTTTGGATTGCACTCTGGATACAATCTGTTAAACGGAACTGTTCAAACTAGATGATAAGGGACACTATGGACAATTTTCAGCAATTTGCAGCAATTAAACTACAGAAATAACCACTTTTCCATATAAACAAGGTCTAAAATCATGTTTGGATTGCACTCTGTTAAACGTAACTGTTCAAACTAGATGAGATAGGGACACTATGGACAATTTTCAGCAATTAAACTACAGAAATAACCACTTTTCCATATAAACAAGGTCTAAAATCATGTTTGGATTGCACTCTGGATACAATCTGTTAAACGGAACTGTTCAAACTAGATGATAAGGGACACTATGGACAATTTTCAGCAATTTGCAGCAATTAAACTACAGAAATAACCACTTTTCCATATAAACAAGGTCTAAAATCATGTTTGGATTGCACTCTGGATACAATCTGTTAAACGGAACTGTTCAAACTAGATGATAAGGGACACTATGGACAATTTTCAGCAATTTGCAGCAATTAAACTACAGAAATAACCACTTTTCCATATAAACAAGGTCTAAAATCATGTTTGGATTGCACTCTGTTAAACGTAACTGTTCAAACTAGTTGAGATAGGGACGCTATGGACAATTTTCAACAATTAAACTACAGAAATAACCACTTTTCCATATAAACAAGGTCTAAAATCATGTTTGGAATACACTCTGGATACAATCTGTTAAACGTAACTGTTCAAACTAGATAAGGGACACTATGGACAATTTTCAGCAATTTGCAGCAAACAAACTACAGAAATAACCACTTTTCCATATAAACAAGGTCTAAAATCATGTTTGGATTACACTCTGGATACAATCTGTTAAACGTAACTGTTCAAACTAGATGAGATAGGGACACTATGGACAATTTTCAGCAATTTGCAGCAATTAAACTACAGAAATAACCACTTTTCCATATAAACAAGGTCTAAAATCATGTTTGGATTGCACTCTGTTAAACGTAACTGTTCAAACTAGATGAGATAGGGACACTATGGACAATTTTCAGCAATTAAACTACAGAAATAACCACTTTTCCATATAAACAAGGCCTAAAATCATGTTTGGATTGCACTCTGGATACAATCTGTTAAACGTAACTGTTCAAACTAGATGAGATAGGGACACTATGGACAATTTTCAGCAATCTGCAGCAATTAAACTACAGAAATAACCACTTTTCCATATAAACAAGGTCTAAAATCATGTTTGGATTGCACTCTGTTAAACGTAACTGTTCAAACTAGATGAGATAGGGACACTATGGACAATTTTCAGCAATTAAACTACAGAAATAACCACTTTTCCATATAAACAAGGTCTAAAATCATGTTTGGATTGCACTCTGGATACAATCTGTTAAACGTAACTGTTCAAACTAGATGAGATAGGGACACTATGGACAATTTTCAGCAATTTGCAGCAATTAAACTACAGAAATAACCACTTTTCCATATAAACAAGGTCTAAAATCATGTTTGGATTGCACTCTGGACACAATCTGTTAAACGGAACTGTTCAAACTAGATAAGGGACACTATGGACAATTTTCAGCAATTTGCAGCAAAGAAACTACAGAAATAACCACTTTTCCATATAAACAAGGTCTAAAATCATGTTTGGATTGCACTCTGTTAAAAGTAACTGTTCAAACTAGATGAGATAGGGACACTATGGACAATTTTCAGCAATTAAACTACAGAAATAACCACTTTTCCATATAAACAAGGTCTAAAATCATGTTTGGATTGCACCCTGGACACAATCTGTTAAACGGAACTGTTCAAACTAGATGATAAGGGACACTATGGACAATTTTCAACAATTTGCAGCAATTAAACTACAGAAATAACCACTTTTCCATATAAACAAGGTCTAAAATCATGTTTGGATTGCACTCTGGATACAATCTGTTAAACGTAACTGTTCAAACTAGATGAGATAGGGACACTATGGACAATTTTCAGCAATTTGCAGCAATTAAACTACAGAAATAACCACTTTTCCATATAAACAAGGTCTAAAATCATGTTTGGATTGCACTCTGTTAAACGTAACTGTTCAAACTAGATGAGATAGGGACACTATGGACAATTTTCAGCTATTAAACTACAGAAATAACCACTTTTCCATATAAACAAGGTCTAAAATCATGTTTGGATTGCACTCTGGACACAATCTGTTAAACGGAACTGTTCAAACTAGATAAGGGACACTATGGACAATTTTCAGCAATTTGCAGCAAACAATCTACAGAAATAACCACTTTTCCATATAAACAAGGTCTAAAATCATGTTTGGATTGCACTCTGGATACAATCTGTTAAACGTAACTGTTCAAACTAGATGAGATAGGGACACTATGGACAATTTTCAGCAATTTGCAGCAATTAAACTACAGAAATAACCACTTTTCCATATAAACAAGGTCTAAAATCATGTTTGGATTGCACTCTGGATACAATCTGTTAAACGGAACTGTTCAAACTAGATGAGATAGGGACACTATGGACAATTTTCAGCAATTTGCAGCAATTAAACTACAGAAATAACCACTTTTCCATATAAACAAGGTCTAAAATCATGTTTGGATTGCACTCTGGATACAATCTGTTAAACGGAACTGTTCAAACTAGATGATAAGGGACACTATGGACAATTTTCCGCAATTTGCAGCAATTAAACTACAGAAATAACCACTTTTCCATATAAACAAGGTCTAAAATCATGTTTGGATTGCACTCTGGATACAATCTGTCAAACGTAACTGTTCAAACTAGATGAGATAGGGACACTATGGACAATTTTCAGCAATTTGCAGCAATTAAACTACAGAAATAACCACTTTTCCATATAAACAAGGTCTAAAATCATGTTTGGATTGCACTCTGGATACAATCTGTTAAACGGAACTGTTCAAACTAGATGATAAGGGACACTATGGACAATTTTCAGCAATTTGCAGCAATTAAACTACAGAAATAACCACTTTTCCATATAAACAAGGTCTAAAATCATGTTTGGATTGCACTCTGGATACAATCTGTTAAACGTAACTGTTCAAACTAGATGAGATAGGGACACTATGGACAATTTTCAGCAATTTGCAGCAATTAAACTACAGAAATAACCACTTTTCCATATAAACAAGGTCTAAAATCATGTTTGGATTGCACTCTGGATACAATCTGTTAAACGTAACTGTTCAAACTAGATGAGATAGGGACACTATGGACAATTTTCAGCAATTTGCAGCAATTAAACTACAGAAATAACCACTTTTCCATATAAACAAGGTCTAAAATCATGTTTGGATTGCACTCTGGACACAATCTGTTAAACAGAACTGTTCAAACTAGATAAGGGACACTATGGACAATTTTCAGCAATTTGCAGCAAACAATCTACAGAAATAACCACTTTTCCATATAAACAAGGTCTAAAATCATGTTTGGATTGCACTCTGGATACAATCTGTTAAACGTAACTGTTCAAACTAGATGAGATAGGGACACTATGGACAATTTTCAGCAATTTGCAGCAATTAAACTACAGAAATAACCACTTTTCCATATAAACAAGGTCTAAAATCATGTTTGGATTGCACTCTGGATACAATCTGTTAAACGGAACTGTTCAAACTAGATGAGATAGGGACACTATGGACAATTTTCAGTAATTTGCAGCAATTAAACTACAGAAATAACCACTTTTCCATATAAACAAGGTCTAAAATCATGTTTGGATTGCACTCTGGATACAATCTGTTAAACGGAACTGTTCAAACTAGATGAGATAGGGACACTATGGACAATTTTCAGCAATTTGCAGCAATTAAACTACAGAAATAACCACTTTTCCTTATAAACAAGGTCTAAAATCATGTTTGGATTGCACTCTGGATACAATCTGTTAAACGGAACTGTTCAAACTAGATGATAAGGGACACTATGGACAATTTTCCGCAATTTGCAGCAATTAAACTACAGAAATAACCACTTTTCCATATAAACAAGGTCTAAAATCATGTTTGGATTGCACTCTGGATACAATCTGTCAAACGTAACTGTTCAAACTAGATGAGATAGGGACACTATGGACAATTTTCAGCAATTTGCAGCAATTAAACTACAGAAATAACCACTTTTCCATATAAACAAGGTCTAAAATCATGTTTGGATTGCACTCTGGATACAATCTGTTAAACGGAACTGTTCAAACTAGATGAGATAGGGACACTATGGACAATTTTCAGCAATTAAACTACAGAAATAACCACTTTTCCATATAAACAAGGTCTAAAATCATGTTTGGATTGCACTCTGGACACAATCTGTTAAACTGAACTGTTAAAACTAGATGATAAGGGACACTATGGACAATTTTCAGCAATTTGCAGCAAACAAACTACAGAAATAACCACTTTTCCATATAAACAAGGTCTAAAATCATGTTTGGATTGCACTCTGGATACAATCTGTTAAACGGAACTGTTCAAACTAGATGAGATAGGGACACTATGGACAATTTTCAGCAATTTGCAGCAATTAAACTACAGAAATAACCACTTTTCCAAATAAACAAGGTCTAAAATCATGTTTGGATTGCACTCTGGATACAATCTGTTAAACGGAACTGTTCAAACTAGATGATAAGGGACACTATGGACAATTTTCCGCAATTTGCAGCAATTAAACTACAGAAATAACCACTTTTCCATATAAACAAGGTCTAAAATCATGTTTGGATTGCACTCTGGATACAATCTGTCAAACGTAACTGTTCAAACTAGATGAGATAGGGACACTATGGACAATTTTCAGCAATTTGCAGCAATTAAACTACAGAAATAACCACTTTTCCATATAAACAAGGTCTAAAATCATGTTTGGATTGCACTCTGGATACAATCTGTTAAACGGAACTGTTCAAACTAGATGATAAGGGACACTATGGACAATTTTCCGCAATTTGCAGCAATTAAACTACAGAAATAACCACTTTTCCATATAAACAAGGTCTAAAATCATGTTTGGATTGCACTCTGTTAAACGTAACTGTTCAAACTAGATGAGATAGGGACACTATGGACAATTTTCAGCAATTAAACTACAGAAATAACCACTTTTCCATATAAACAAGGTCTAAAATCATGTTTGGATTGCACTCTGGACACAAGCTGTTAAACGGAACTGTTAAAACTAGATGATAAGGGACACTATGGACAATTTTCAGCAATTTGCAGCAAACAAACTACAGAAATAACCACTTTTCCATATAAACAAGGTCTAAAATCATGTTTGGATTGCACTCTGGATACAATCTGTTAAACGGAACTGTTCAAACTAGATGAGATAGGGACACTATGGACAATTTTCAGCAATTTGCAGCAATTAAACTACAGAAATAACCACTTTTCCATATAAACAAGGTCTAAAATCATGTTTGGATTGCACTCTGGATACAATCTGTTAAACGGAACTGTTCAAACTAGATGATAAGGGACACTATGGACAATTTTCCGCAATTTGCAGCAATTAAACTACAGAAATAACCACTTTTCCATATAAACAAGGTCTAAAATCATGTTTGGATTGCACTCTGGATACAATCTGTTAAACGTAACTGTTCAAACTAGATGATAAGGGACACTATGGACAATTTTCAGCAATTTGCAGCAATTAAACTACAGAAATAACCACTTTTCCATATAAACAAGGTCTAAAATCATGTTTGGATTGCACTCTGGATACAATCTGTTAAACGGAACTGTTCAAACTAGATGAGATAGGGACACTATGGACAATTTTCAGGAATTTGCAGCAATTAAACTACAGAAATAACCACTTTTCCATATAAACAAGGTCTAAAATCATGTTTGGATTGCACTCTGTTAAACGTAACTGTTCAAACTAGATGAGATAGGGACACTATGGACAATTTTCAGCAATTAAACTACAGAAATAACCACTTTTCCATATAAACAAGGTCTAAAATCATGTTTGGATTGCACTCTGGACACAATCTGTTAAACGGAACTGTTAAAACTAGATGATAAGGGACACTATGGACAATTTTCAGCAATTTGCAGCAATTAAACTACAGAAATAACCACTTTTCCATATAAACAAGGTCTAAAATCATGTTTGGATTGCACTCTGGATACAATCTGTTAAACGGAACTGTTCAAACTAGATGATAAGGGACACTATGGACAATTTTCCGCAATTTGCAGCAATTAAACTACAGAAATAACCACTTTTCCATATAAACAAGGTCTAAAATCATGTTTGGATTGCACTCTGGATACAATCTGTTAAACGGAACTGTTCAAACTAGATGATAAGGGACACTATGGACAATTTTCCGCAATTTGCAGCAATTAAACTACAGAAAAAACCACTTTTCCATATAAACAAGGTCTAAAATCATGTTTGGATTGCACTCTGTTAAACGTAACTGTTCAAACTAGATGAGATAGGGACACTATGGACAATTTTCAGCAATTAAACTACAGAAATAACCACTTTTCCATAAAAACAAGGTCTAAAATCATGTTTGGATTGCACTCTGGATACAATCTGTCAAACGTAACTGTTCAAACTAGATGAGATAGGGACACTATGGACAATTTTCAGCAATTTGCAGCAATTAAACTACAGAAATAACCACTTTTCCATATAAACAAGGTCTAAAATCATGTTTGGATTGCACTCTGGACACAATCTGTTAAACGGAACTGTTCAAACTAGATAAGGGACACTATGGACAATTTTCAGCAATTTGCAGCAAACAATCTACAGAAATAACCACTTTTCCATATAAACAAGGTCTAAAATCATGTTTCGATTGCACTCTGGATACAATCTGTTAAACGGAACTGTTCAAACTAGATGATAAGGGACACTATGGACAATTTTCAGCAATTTGCAGCAATTAAACTACAGAAATAACCACTTTTCCATATAAACAAGGTCTAAAATCATGTTTGGATTGCACTCTGGATACAATCTGTTAAACGGAACTGTTCAAACTAGATGAGATAGGGACACTATGGACAATTTTCAGGAATTTGCAGCAATTAAACTACAGAAATAACCACTTTTCCATATAAACAAGGTCTAAAATCATGTTTGGATTGCACTCTGTTAAACGTAACTGTTCAAACTAGATGAGATAGGGACACTATGGACAATTTTCAGCAATTAAACTACAGAAATAACCACTTTTCCATATAAACAAGGTCTAAAATCATGTTTGGATTGCACTCTGGACACAATCTGTTAAACGGAACTGTTAAAACTAGATGATAAGGGACACTATGGACAATTTTCAGCAATTTGCAGCAATTAAACTACAGAAATAACCACTTTTCCATATAAACAAGGTCTAAAATCATGTTTGGATTGCACTCTGGACACAATCTGTTAAACTGAACTGTTAAAACTAGATGATAAGGGACACTATGGACAATTTTCAGCAATTTGCAGCAAACAAACTACAGAAATAACCACTTTTCCATATAAACAAGGTCTAAAATCATGTTTGGATTGCACTCTGGATACAATCTGTTAAACGGAACTGTTCAAACTAGATGAGATAGGGACACTATGGACAATTTTCAGCAATTTGCAGCAATTAAACTACAGAAATAACCACTTTTCCAAATAAACAAGGTCTAAAATCATGTTTGGATTGCACTCTGGATACAATCTGTTAAACGGAACTGTTCAAACTAGATGATAAGGGACACTATGGACAATTTTCCGCAATTTGCAGCAATTAAACTACAGAAATAACCACTTTTCCATATAAACAAGGTCTAAAATCATGTTTGGATTGCACTCTGGATACAATCTGTCAAACGTAACTGTTCAAACTAGATGAGATAGGGACACTATGGACAATTTTCAGCAATTTGCAGCAATTAAACTACAGAAATAACCACTTTTCCATATAAACAAGGTCTAAAATCATGTTTGGATTGCACTCTGGATACAATCTGTTAAACGGAACTGTTCAAACTAGATGATAAGGGACACTATGGACAATTTTCCGCAATTTGCAGCAATTAAACTACAGAAATAACCACTTTTCCATATAAACAAGGTCTAAAATCATGTTTGGATTGCACTCTGTTAAACGTAACTGTTCAAACTAGATGAGATAGGGACACTATGGACAATTTTCAGCAATTAAACTACAGAAATAACCACTTTTCCATATAAACAAGGTCTAAAATCATGTTTGGATTGCACTCTGGACACAAGCTGTTAAACGGAACTGTTAAAACTAGATGATAAGGGACACTATGGACAATTTTCAGCAATTTGCAGCAAACAAACTACAGAAATAACCACTTTTCCATATAAACAAGGTCTAAAATCATGTTTGGATTGCACTCTGGATACAATCTGTTAAACGGAACTGTTCAAACTAGATGAGATAGGGACACTATGGACAATTTTCAGCAATTTGCAGCAATTAAACTACAGAAATAACCACTTTTCCATATAAACAAGGTCTAAAATCATGTTTGGATTGCACTCTGGATACAATCTGTTAAACGGAACTGTTCAAACTAGATGATAAGGGACACTATGGACAATTTTCCGCAATTTGCAGCAATTAAACTACAGAAATAACCACTTTTCCATATAAACAAGGTCTAAAATCATGTTTGGATTGCACTCTGGATACAATCTGTTAAACGTAACTGTTCAAACTAGATGATAAGGGACACTATGGACAATTTTCAGCAATTTGCAGCAATTAAACTACAGAAATAACCACTTTTCCATATAAACAAGGTCTAAAATCATGTTTGGATTGCACTCTGGATACAATCTGTTAAACGGAACTGTTCAAACTAGATGAGATAGGGACACTATGGACAATTTTCAGGAATTTGCAGCAATTAAACTACAGAAATAACCACTTTTCCATATAAACAAGGTCTAAAATCATGTTTGGATTGCACTCTGTTAAACGTAACTGTTCAAACTAGATGAGATAGGGACACTATGGACAATTTTCAGCAATTAAACTACAGAAATAACCACTTTTCCATATAAACAAGGTCTAAAATCATGTTTGGATTGCACTCTGGACACAATCTGTTAAACGGAACTGTTAAAACTAGATGATAAGGGACACTATGGACAATTTTCAGCAATTTGCAGCAATTAAACTACAGAAATAACCACTTTTCCATATAAACAAGGTCTAAAATCATGTTTGGATTGCACTCTGGATACAATCTGTTAAACGGAACTGTTCAAACTAGATGATAAGGGACACTATGGACAATTTTCCGCAATTTGCAGCAATTAAACTACAGAAATAACCACTTTTCCATATAAACAAGGTCTAAAATCATGTTTGGATTGCACTCTGGATACAATCTGTTAAACGGAACTGTTCAAACTAGATGATAAGGGACACTATGGACAATTTTCCGCAATTTGCAGCAATTAAACTACAGAAAAAACCACTTTTCCATATAAACAAGGTCTAAAATCATGTTTGGATTGCACTCTGTTAAACGTAACTGTTCAAACTAGATGAGATAGGGACACTATGGACAATTTTCAGCAATTAAACTACAGAAATAACCACTTTTCCATAAAAACAAGGTCTAAAATCATGTTTGGATTGCACTCTGGATACAATCTGTCAAACGTAACTGTTCAAACTAGATGAGATAGGGACACTATGGACAATTTTCAGCAATTTGCAGCAATTAAACTACAGAAATAACCACTTTTCCATATAAACAAGGTCTAAAATCATGTTTGGATTGCACTCTGGACACAATCTGTTAAACGGAACTGTTCAAACTAGATAAGGGACACTATGGACAATTTTCAGCAATTTGCAGCAAACAATCTACAGAAATAACCACTTTTCCATATAAACAAGGTCTAAAATCATGTTTCGATTGCACTCTGGATACAATCTGTTAAACGGAACTGTTCAAACTAGATGATAAGGGACACTATGGACAATTTTCAGCAATTTGCAGCAATTAAACTACAGAAATAACCACTTTTCCATATAAACAAGGTCTAAAATCATGTTTGGATTGCACTCTGGATACAATCTGTTAAACGGAACTGTTCAAACTAGATGAGATAGGGACACTATGGACAATTTTCAGGAATTTGCAGCAATTAAACTACAGAAATAACCACTTTTCCATATAAACAAGGTCTAAAATCATGTTTGGATTGCACTCTGTTAAACGTAACTGTTCAAACTAGATGAGATAGGGACACTATGGACAATTTTCAGCAATTAAACTACAGAAATAACCACTTTTCCATATAAACAAGGTCTAAAATCATGTTTGGATTGCACTCTGGACACAATCTGTTAAACGGAACTGTTAAAACTAGATGATAAGGGACACTATGGACAATTTTCAGCAATTTGCAGCAATTAAACTACAGAAATAACCACTTTTCCATATAAACAAGGTCTAAAATCATGTTTGGATTGCACTCTGGATACAATCTGTCAAACGTAACTGTTCAAACTAGATGAGATAGGGACACTATGGACAATTTTCAGCAATTTGCAGCAATTAAACTACAGAAATAACCACTTTTCCATATAAACAAGGTCTAAAATCATGTTTGGATTGCACTCTGGATACAATCTGTTAAACGGAACTGTTCAAACTAGATGATAAGGGACACTATGGACAATTTTCCGCAATTTGCAGCAATTAAACTACAGAAAAAACCACTTTTCCATATAAACAAGGTCTAAAATCATGTTTGGATTGCACTCTGTTAAACGTAACTGTTCAAACTAGATGAGATAGGGACACTATGGACAATTTTCAGCAATTAAACTACAGAAATAACCACTTTTCCATAAAAACAAGGTCTAAAATCATGTTTGGATTGCACTCTGGATACAATCTGTCAAACGTAACTGTTCAAACTAGATGAGATAGGGACACTATGGACAATTTTCAGCAATTTGCAGCAATTAAACTACAGAAATAACCACTTTTCCATATAAACAAGGTCTAAAATCATGTTTGGATTGCACTCTGGACACAATCTGTTAAACGGAACTGTTCAAACTAGATAAGGGACACTATGGACAATTTTCAGCAATTTGCAGCAAACAATCTACAGAAATAACCACTTTTCCATATAAACAAGGTCTAAAATCATGTTTCGATTGCACTCTGGATACAATCTGTTAAACGGAACTGTTCAAACTAGATGATAAGGGACACTATGGACAATTTTCAGCAATTTGCAGCAATTAAACTACAGAAATAACCACTTTTCCATATAAACAAGGTCTAAAATCATGTTTGGATTGCACTCTGGATACAATCTGTTAAACGTAACTGTTCAAACTAGATGAGATAGGGACACTATGGACAATTTTCAGCAATTTGCAGCAATTAAACTACAGAAATAACCACTTTTCCATATAAACAAGGTCTAAAATCATGTTTGGATTGCACTCTGGATACAATCTGTTAAACGTAACTGTTCAAACTAGATGAGATAGGGACACTATGGACAATTTTCAGCAATTAAACTACAGAAATAACCACTTTTCCATATAAACAAGGTCTAAAATCATGTTTGGATTGCACTCTGGACACAATCTGTTAAACGGAACTGTTAAAACTAGATGATAAGGGACACTATGGACAATTTTCAGCAATTTGCAGCAAACAAACTACAGAAATAACCACTTTTCCATATAAACAAGGTCTAAAATCATGTTTGGATTGCACTCTGGATACAATCTGTTAAACGGAACTGTTCAAACTAGATGATAAGGGACACTATGGACAATTTTCCGCAATTTGCAGCAATTAAACTACAGAAATAACCACTTTTCCATATAAACAAGGTCTAAAATCATGTTTGGATTGCACTCTGGATACAATCTGTCAAACGTAACTGTTCAAACTAGATGAGATAGGGACACTATGGACAATTTTCAGCAATTTGCAGCAATTAAACTACAGAAATAACCACTTTTCCATATAAACAAGGTCTAAAATCATGTTTGGATTGCACTCTGGATACAATCTGTTAAACGTAACTGTTCAAACTAGATGAGATAGGGACACTATGGACAATTTTCAGCAATTTGCAGCAATTAAACTACAGAAATAACCACTTTTCCATATAAACAAGGTCTAAAATCATGTTTGGATTGCACTCTGGATACAATCTGTTAAACGGAACTGTTCAAACTAGATGATAAGGGACACTATGGACAATTTTCTGCAATTTGCAGCAATTAAACTACAGAAATAACCACTTTTCCATATAAACAAGGTCTAAAATCATGTTTGGATTGCACTCTGTTAAACGTAACTGTTCAAACTAGATGAGATAGGGACACTATGGACAATTTTCAGCAATTAAACTACAGAAATAACCACTTTTCCATATAAACAAGGTCTAAAATCATGTTTGGATTGCACTCTGGATACAATCTGTCAAACGTAACTGTTCAAACTAGATGAGATAGGGACACTATGGACAATTTTCAGCAATTTGCAGCAATTAAACTACAGAAATAACCACTTTTCCATATAAACAAGGTCTAAAATCATGTTTGGATTGCACTCTGGACACAATCTGTTAAACGGAACTGTTAAAACTAGATGATAAGGGACACTATGGACAATTTTCAGCAATTTGCAGCAAACAAACTACAGAAATAACCACTTTTCCATATAAACAAGGTCTAAAATCATGTTTGGATTGCACTCTGGATACAATCTGTTAAACGGAACTGTTCAAACTAGATGAGATAGGGACACTATGGACAATTTTCAGCAATTTGCAGCAATTAAACTACAGAAATAACCACTTTTCCATATAAACAAGGTCTAAAATCATGTTTGGATTGCACTCTGGATACAATCTGTTAAACGGAACTGTTCAAACTAGATGATAAGGGACACTATGGACAATTTTCCGCAATTTGCAGCAATTAAACTACAGAAATAACCACTTTTCCATATAAACAAGGTCTAAAATCATGTTTGGATTGCACTCTGGATACAATCTGTCAAACGTAACTGTTCAAACTAGATGAGATAGGGACACTATGGACAATTTTCAGCAATTTGCAGCAATTAAACTACAGAAATAACCACTTTTCCATATAAACAAGGTCTAAAATCATGTTTGGATTGCACTCTGGATACAATCTGTTAAACGGAACTGTTCAAACTAGATGATAAGGGACACTATGGACAATTTTCTGCAATTTGCAGCAATTAAACTACAGAAATAACCACTTTTCCATATAAACAAGGTCTAAAATCATGTTTGGATTGCACTCTGGACACAATCTGTTAAACGGAACTGTTCAAACTAGATAAGGGACACTATGGACAATTTTCAGCAATTTGCAGCAAACAATCTACAGAAATAACCACTTTTCCATATAAACAAGGTCTAAAATCATGTTTGGATTGCACTCTGGATACAATCTGTTAAACGGAACTGTTCAAACTAGATGATAAGGGACACTATGGACAATTTTCAGCAATTTGCAGCAATTAAACTACAGAAATAACCACTTTTCCATATAAACAAGGTCTAAAATCATGTTTGGATTGCACTCTGGATACAATCTGTTAAACGTAACTGTTCAAACTAGATGAGATAGGGACACTATGGACAATTTTCAGCAATTTGCAGCAATTAAACTACAGAAATAACCACTTTTCCATATAAACAAGGTCTAAAATCATGTTTGGATTGCACTCTGGATACAATCTGTTAAACGTAACTGTTCAAACTAGATGATAGGGACACTATGGACAATTTTCAGCAATCTGCAGCAATTAAACTACAGAAATAACCACTTTTCCATATAAACAAGGTCTAAAATCATGTTTGGATTGCACTCTGGATACAATCTGTTAAACGGAACTGTTCAAACTAGATGAGATAGGGACACTATGGACAATTTTCAGCAATTTGCAGCAATTAAACTACAGAAATAACCACTTTTCCATATAAACAAGGTCTAAAATCATGTTTGGATTGCACTCTGGATACAATCTGTTAAACGGAACTGTTCAAACTAGATGATAAGGGACACTATGGACAATTTTCCGCAATTTGCAGCAATTAAACTACAGAAATAACCACTTTTCCATATAAACAAGGTCTAAAATCATGTTTGGATTGCACTCTGTTAAACGTAACTGTTCAAACTAGATGAGATAGGGACACTATGGACAATTTTCAGCAATTAAAATACAGAAATAACCACTTTTCCATACAAACAAGGTCTAAAATCATGTTTGGATTGCACTCTGGATACAATCTGTTAAACGGAACTGTTCAAACTAGATGATAAGGGACACTATGGACAATTTTCTGCAATTTGCAGCAATTAAACTACAGAAATAACCACTTTTCCATATAAACAAGGTCTAAAATCATGTTTGGATTGCACTCTGGACACAATCTGTTAAACGGAACTGTTCAAACTAGATAAGGGACACTATGGACAATTTTCAGCAATTTGCAGCAAACAATCTACAGAAATAACCACTTTTCCATATAAACAAGGTCTAAAATCATGTTTGGATTGCACTCTGGATACAATCTGTTAAACGGAACTGTTCAAACTAGATGATAAGGGACACTATGGACAATTTTCAGCAATTTGCAGCAATTAAACTACAGAAATAACCACTTTTCCATATAAACAAGGTCTAAAATCATGTTTGGATTGCACTCTGGATACAATCTGTTAAACGTAACTGTTCAAACTAGATGAGATAGGGACACTATGGACAATTTTCAGCAATTTGCAGCAATTAAACTACAGAAATAACCACTTTTCCATATAAACAAGGTCTAAAATCATGTTTGGATTGCACTCTGGATACAATCTGTTAAACGTAACTGTTCAAACTAGATGATAGGGACACTATGGACAATTTTCAGCAATCTGCAGCAATTAAACTACAGAAATAACCACTTTTCCATATAAACAAGGTCTAAAATCATGTTTGGATTGCACTCTGGATACAATCTGTTAAACGGAACTGTTCAAACTAGATGAGATAGGGACACTATGGACAATTTTCAGCAATTTGCAGCAATTAAACTACAGAAATAACCACTTTTCCATATAAACAAGGTCTAAAATCATGTTTGGATTGCACTCTGGATACAATCTGTTAAACGGAACTGTTCAAACTAGATGATAAGGGACACTATGGACAATTTTCCGCAATTTGCAGCAATTAAACTACAGAAATAACCACTTTTCCATATAAACAAGGTCTAAAATCATGTTTGGATTGCACTCTGGATACAATCTGTCAAACGTAACTGTTCAAACTAGATGAGATAGGGACACTATGGACAATTTTCAGCAATTTGCAGCAAACAATCTACAGAAATAACCACTTTTCCATATAAACAAGGTCTAAAATCATGTTTCGATTGCACTCTGGATACAATCTGTTAAACGGAACTGTTCAAACTAGATGATAAGGGACACTATGGACAATTTTCAGCAATTTGCAGCAATTAAACTACAGAAATTACCACTTTTCCATATAAACAAGGTCTAAAATCATGTTTGGATTGCACTCTGGATACAATCTGTTAAACGTAACTGTTCAAACTAGATGAGATAGGGACACTATGGACAATTTTCAGCAATTTGCAGCAATTAAACTACAGAAATAACCACTTTTCCATATAAACAAGGTCTAAAATCATGTTTGGATTGCACTCTGGATACAATCTGTTAAACGTAACTGTTCAAACTAGATGAGATAGGGACACTATGGACAATTTTCAGCAATTAAACTACAGAAATAACCACTTTTCCATATAAACAAGGTCTAAAATCATGTTTGGATTGCACTCTGGACACAATCTGTTAAACGGAACTGTTAAAACTAGATGATAAGGGACACTATGGACAATTTTCAGCAATTTGCAGCAAACAAACTACAGAAATAACCACTTTTCCATATAAACAAGGTCTAAAATCATGTTTGGATTGCACTCTGGATACAATCTGTTAAACGGAACTGTTCAAACTAGATGAGATAGGGACACTATGGACAATTTTCAGCAATTTGCAGCAATTAAACTACAGAAATAACCACTTTTCCATATAAACAAGGTCTAAAATCATGTTTGGATTGCACTCTGGATACAATCTGTTAAACGTAACTGTTCAAACTAGATGAGATAGGGACACTATGGACAATTTTCAGCAATTTGCAGCAATTAAACTACAGAAATAACCACTTTTCCATATAAACAAGGTCTAAAATCATGTTTGGATTGCACTCTGGATACAATCTGTTAAACGGAACTGTTCAAACTAGATGATAAGGGACACTATGGACAATTTTCCGCAATTTGCAGCAATTAAACTACAGAAATAACCACTTTTCCATATAAACAAGGTCTAAAATCATGTTTGGATTGCACTCTGGATACAATCTGTCAAACGTAACTGTTCAAACTAGATGAGATAGGGACACTATGGACAATTTTCAGCAATTTGCAGCAATTAAACTACAGAAATAACCACTTTTCCATATAAACAAGGTCTAAAATCATGTTTGGATTGCACTCTGGATACAATCTGTTAAACGGAACTGTTCAAACTAGATGATAAGGGACACTATGGACAATTTTCTGCAATTTGCAGCAATTAAACTACAGAAATAACCACTTTTCCATATAAACAAGGTCTAAAATCATGTTTGGATTGCACTCTGGACACAATCTGTTAAACGGAACTGTTCAAACTAGATAAGGGACACTATGGACAATTTTCAGCAATTTGCAGCAAACAATCTACAGAAATAACCACTTTTCCATATAAACAAGGTCTAAAATCATGTTTGGATTGCACTCTGGATACAATCTGTTAAACGGAACTGTTCAAACTAGATGATAAGGGACACTATGGACAATTTTCAGCAATTTGCAGCAATTAAACTACAGAAATAACCACTTTTCCATATAAACAAGGTCTAAAATCATGTTTGGATTGCACTCTGGATACAATCTGTTAAACGTAACTGTTCAAACTAGATGAGATAGGGACACTATGGACAATTTTCAGCAATTTGCAGCAATTAAACTACAGAAATAACCACTTTTCCATATAAACAAGGTCTAAAATCATGTTTGGATTGCACTCTGGATACAATCTGTTAAACGTAACTGTTCAAACTAGATGATAGGGACACTATGGACAATTTTCAGCAATCTGCAGCAATTAAACTACAGAAATAACCACTTTTCCATATAAACAAGGTCTAAAATCATGTTTGGATTGCACTCTGGATACAATCTGTTAAACGGAACTGTTCAAACTAGATGAGATAGGGACACTATGGACAATTTTCAGGAATTTGCAGCAATTAAACTACAGAAATAACCACTTTTCCATATAAACAAGGTCTAAAATCATGTTTGGATTGCACTCTGGATACAATCTGTTAAACGGAACTGTTCAAACTAGATGATAAGGGACACTATGGACAATTTTCAGCAATTTGCAGCAATTAAACTACAGAAATAACCACTTTTCCATATAAACAAGGTCTAAAATCATGTTTGGATTGCACTCTGTTAAACGTAACTGTTCAAACTAGATGAGATAGGGACACTATGGACAATTTTCAGCAATTAAACTACAGAAATAACCACTTTTCCATATAAACAAGGTCTAAAATCATGTTTGGATTGCACTCTGGACACAATCTGTTAAACGGAACTGTTAAAACTAGATGATAAGGGACACTATGGACAATTTTCAGCAATTTGCAGCAATTAAACTACAGAAATAACCACTTTTCCATATAAACAAGGTCTAAAATCATGTTTGGATTGCACTCTGGATACAATCTGTCAAACGTAACTGTTCAAACTAGATGAGATAGGGACACTATGGACAATTTTCAGCAATTTGCAGCAATTAAACTACAGAAATAACCACTTTTCCATATAAACAAGGTCTAAAATCATGTTTGGATTGCACTCTGGATACAATCTGTTAAACGGAACTGTTCAAACTAGATGATAAGGGACACTATGGACAATTTTCTGCAATTTGCAGCAATTAAACTACAGAAATAACCACTTTTCCATATAAACAAGGTCTAAAATCATGTTTGGATTGCACTCTGGACACAATCTGTTAAACGGAACTGTTCAAACTAGATAAGGGACACTATGGACAATTTTCAGCAATTTGCAGCAAACAAACTACAGAAATAACCACTTTTCCATATAAACAAGGTCTAAAATCATGTTT
Source organism: Oncorhynchus mykiss (assembly GCF_057628025.1). Taxonomy (NCBI): domain Eukaryota; kingdom Metazoa; phylum Chordata; class Actinopteri; order Salmoniformes; family Salmonidae; genus Oncorhynchus; species Oncorhynchus mykiss. The sequence goes on from NC_143046.1 coordinate 45,463,340, forward strand.
GGATTGCACTCTGGATACAATCTGTTAAACGGAACTGTTCAAACTAGATGATAAGGGACACTATGGACAATTTTCAGCAATTTGCAGCAATTAAACTACAGAAATAACCACTTTTCCATATAAACAAGGTCTAAAATCATGTTTGGATTGCACTCTGGATACAATCTGTCAAACGTAACTGTTCAAACTAGATGAGATAGGGACACTATGGACAATTTTCAGCAATTTGCAGCAATTAAACTACAGAAATAACCACTTTTCCATATAAACAAGGTCTAAAATCATGTTTGGATTGCACTCTGGATACAATCTGTTAAACGGAACTGTTCAAACTAGATGATAAGGGACACTATGGACAATTTTCTGCAATTTGCAGCAATTAAACTACAGAAATAACCACTTTTCCATATAAACAAGGTCTAAAATCATGTTTGGATTGCACTCTGGACACAATCTGTTAAACGGAACTGTTCAAACTAGATAAGGGACACTATGGACAATTTTCAGCAATTTGCAGCAAACAATCTACAGAAATAACCACTTTTCCATATAAACAAGGTCTAAAATCATGTTTGGATTGCACTCTGGATACAATCTGTTAAACGGAACTGTTCAAACTAGATGATAAGGGACACTATGGACAATTTTCAGCAATTTGCAGCAATTAAACTACAGAAATAACCACTTTTCCATATAAACAAGGTCTAAAATCATGTTTGGATTGCACTCTGGATACAATCTGTTAAACGTAACTGTTCAAACTAGATGAGATAGGGACACTATGGACAATTTTCAGCAATTTGCAGCAATTAAACTACAGAAATAACCACTTTTCCATATAAACAAGGTCTAAAATCATGTTTGGATTGCACTCTGGATACAATCTGTTAAACGTAACTGTTCAAACTAGATGATAGGGACACTATGGACAATTTTCAGCAATCTGCAGCAATTAAACTACAGAAATAACCACTTTTCCATATAAACAAGGTCTAAAATCATGTTTGGATTGCACTCTGGATACAATCTGTTAAACGGAACTGTTCAAACTAGATGAGATAGGGACACTATGGACAATTTTCAGGAATTTGCAGCAATTAAACTACAGAAATAACCACTTTTCCATATAAACAAGGTCTAAAATCATGTTTGGATTGCACTCTGGATACAATCTGTTAAACGGAACTGTTCAAACTAGATGATAAGGGACACTATGGACAATTTTCAGCAATTTGCAGCAATTAAACTACAGAAATAACCACTTTTCCATATAAACAAGGTCTAAAATCATGTTTGGATTGCACTCTGTTAAACGTAACTGTTCAAACTAGATGAGATAGGGACACTATGGACAATTTTCAGCAATTAAACTACAGAAATAACCACTTTTCCATATAAACAAGGTCTAAAATCATGTTTGGATTGCACTCTGGACACAATCTGTTAAACGGAACTGTTAAAACTAGATGATAAGGGACACTATGGACAATTTTCAGCAATTTGCAGCAAACAAACTACAGAAATAACCACTTTTCCATATAAACAAGGTCTAAAATCATGTTTGGATTGCACTCTGGATACAATCTGTTAAACGGAACTGTTCAAACTAGATGATAAGGGACACTATGGACAATTTTCAGCAATTTGCAGCAATTAAACTACAGAAATAACCACTTTTCCATATAAACAAGGTCTAAAATCATGTTTGGATTGCACTCTGTTAAACGTAACTGTTCAAACTAGATGAGATAGGGACACTATGGACAATTTTCAGCAATTAAACTACAGAAATAACCACTTTTCCATATAAACAAGGTCTAAAATCATGTTTGGATTGCACTCTGGACACAATCTGTTAAACGGAACTGTTAAAACTAGATGATAAGGGACACTATGGACAATTTTCAGCAATTTGCAGCAAACAAACTACAGAAATAACCACTTTTCCATATAAACAAGGTCTAAAATCATGTTTGGATTGCACTCTGGATACAATCCGTTAAACGGAACTGTTCAAACTAGATGATAAGGGACACTATGGACAATTTTCCGCAATTTGCAGCAATTAAACTACAGAAATAACCACTTTTCCATATAAACAAGGTCTAAAATCATGTTTGGATTGCACTCTGTTAAACGTAACTGTTCAAACTAGATGAGATAGGGACACTATGGACAATTTTCAGCAATTAAACTACAGAAATAACCACTTTTCCATACAAACAAGGTCTAAAATCATGTTTGGATTGCACTCTGGATACAATCTGTCAAACGTAACTGTTCAAACTAGATGAGATAGGGACACTATGGACAATTTTCAGCAATTTGCAGCAATTCAACTACAGAAATAACCACTTTTCCATATAAACAAGGTCTAAAATCATGTTTGGATTGCACTCTGGATACAATCTGTTAAACGGAACTGTTCAAACTAGATAAGGGACACTATGGACAATTTTCAGCAATTTGCAGCAAACAATCTACAGAAATAACCACTTTTCCATATAAACAAGGTCTAAAATCATGTTTGGATTGCACTCTGGATACAATCTGTTAAACGGAACTGTTCAAACTAGATGATAAGGGACACTATGGACAATTTTCAGCAATTTGCAGCAATTAAACTACAGAAATAACCACTTTTCCATATAAACAAGGTCTAAAATCATGTTTGGATTGCACTCTGGATACAATCTGTTAAACGGAACTGTTCAAACTAGATGATAAGGGACACTATGGACAATTTTCCGCAATTTGCAGCAATTAAACTACAGAAATAACCACTTTTCCATATAAACAAGGTCTAAAATCATGTTTGGATTGCACTCTGGATACAATCTGTCAAACGTAACTGTTCAAACTAGATGAGATAGGGACACTATGGACAATTTTCAGCAATTTGCAGCAATTAAACTACAGAAATAACCACTTTTCCATATAAACAAGGTCTAAAATCATGTTTGGATTGCACTCTGGACACAATCTGTTAAACGGAACTGTTCAAACTAGATGATAAGGGACACTATGGACAATTTTCAGCAATTTGCAGCAATTAAACTACAGAAATAACCACTTTTCCATATAAACAAGGTCTAAAATCATGTTTGGATTGCACTCTGGATACAATCTGTTAAACGTAACTGTTCAAACTAGATGAGATAGGGACACTATGGACAATTTTCAGCAATTTGCAGCAATTAAACTACAGAAATAACCACTTTTCCATATAAACAAGGTCTAAAATCATGTTTGGATTGCACTCTGGATACAATCTGTTAAACGGAACTGTTCAAACTAGATGATAAGGGACACTATGGACAATTTTCAGCAATTTGCAGCAATTAAACTACAGAAATAACCACTTTTCCATATAAACAAGGTCTAAAATCATGTTTGGATTGCACTCTGGACACAATCTGTTAAACGGAACTGTTAAAACTAGATGATAAGGGACACTATGGACAATTTTCAGCAATTTGCAGCAAACAAACTACAGAAATAACCACTTTTCCATATAAACAAGGTCTAAAATCATGTTTGGATTGCACTCTGGATACAATCTGTTAAACGGAACTGTTCAAACTAGATGATAAGGGACACTATGGACAATTTTCAGCAATTTGCAGCAATTAAACTACAGAAATAACCACTTTTCCATATAAACAAGGTCTAAAATCATGTTTGGATTGCACTCTGGATACAATCTGTTAAACGGAACTGTTCAAACTAGATAAGGGACACTATGGACAATTTTCAGCAATTTGCAGCAAACAATCTACAGAAATAACCACTTTTCCATATAAACAAGGTCTAAAATCATGTTTGGATTGCACTCTGGATACAATCTGTTAAACGGAACTGTTCAAACTAGATGATAAGGGACACTATGGACAATTTTCAGCAATTTGCAGCAATTAAACTACAGAAATAACCACTTTTCCATATAAACAAGGTCTAAAATCATGTTTGGATTGCACTCTGGATACAATCTGTTAAACGGAACTGTTCAAACTAGATGATAAGGGACACTATGGACAATTTTCCGCAATTTGCAGCAATTAAACTACAGAAATAACCACTTTTCCATATAAACAAGGTCTAAAATCATGTTTGGATTGCACTCTGTTAAACGTAACTGTTCAAACTAGATGAGATAGGGACACTATGGACAATTTTCAGCAATTAAACTACAGAAATAACCACTTTTCCATATAAACAAGGTCTAAAATCATGTTTGGATTGCACTCTGGATACAATCTGTCAAACGTAACTGTTCAAACTAGATGAGATAGGGACACTATGGACAATTTTCAGCAATTTGCAGCAATTAAACTACAGAAATAACCACTTTTCCATATAAACAAGGTCTAAAATCATGTTTGGATTGCACTCTGGACACAATCTGTTAAACGGAACTGTTCAAACTAGATAAGGGACACTATGGACAATTTTCAGCAATTTGCAGCAAACAATCTACAGAAATAACCACTTTTCCATATAAACAAGGTCTAAAATCATGTTTGGATTGCACTCTGGATACAATCTGTTAAACGGAACTGTTCAAACTAGATGATAAGGGACACTATGGACAATTTTCAGCAATTTGCAGCAATTAAACTACAGAAATAACCACTTTTCCATATAAACAAGGTCTAAAATCATGTTTGGATTGCACTCTGGATACAATCTGTTAAACGTAACTGTTCAAACTAGATGAGATAGGGACACTATGGACAATTTTCAGCAATTTGCAGCAATTAAACTACAGAAATAACCACTTTTCCATATAAACAAGTTCTAAAATCATGTTTGGATTGCACTCTGGACACAATCTGTTAAACGGAACTGTTAAAACTAGATGATAAGGGACACTATGGACAATTTTCAGCAATTTGCAGCAAACAAACTACAGAAATAACCACTTTTCCATATAAACAAGGTCTAAAATCATGTTTGGATTGCACTCTGGATACAATCTGTTAAACGGAACTGTTCAAACTAGATGATAAGGGACACTATGGACAATTTTCCGCAATTTGCAGCAATTAAACTACAGAAATAACCACTTTTCCATATAAACAAGGTCTAAAATCATGTTTGGATTGCACTCTGTTAAACGTAACTGTTCAAACTAGATGAGATAGGGACACTATGGACAATTTTCAGCAATTAAACTACAGAAATAACCACTTTTCCATACAAACAAGGTCTAAAATCATGTTTGGATTGCACTCTGGATACAATCTGTCAAACGTAACTGTTCAAACTAGATGAGATAGGGACACTATGGACAATTTTCAGCAATTTGCAGCAATTCAACTACAGAAATAACCACTTTTCCATATAAACAAGGTCTAAAATCATGTTTGGATTGCACTCTGGATACAATCTGTTAAACGGAACTGTTCAAACTAGATAGGGGACACTATGGACAATTTTCAGCAATTTGCAGCAAACAATCTACAGAAATAACCACTTTTCCATATAAACAAGGTCTAAAATCATGTTTGGATTGCACTCTGGATACAATCTGTTAAACGGAACTGTTCAAACTAGATGATAAGGGACACTATGGACAATTTTCAGCAATTTGCAGCAATTAAACTACAGAAATAACCACTTTTCCATATAAACAAGGTCTAAAATCATGTTTGGATTGCACTCTGGATACAATCTGTTAAACGGAACTGTTCAAACTAGATGATAAGGGACACTATGGACAATTTTCCGCAATTTGCAGCAATTAAACTACAGAAATAACCACTTTTCCATATAAACAAGGTCTAAAATCATGTTTGGATTGCACTCTGTTAAACGTAACTGTTCAAACTAGATGAGATAGGGACACTATGGACAATTTTCAGCAATTAAACTACAGAAATAACCACTTTTCCATATAAACAAGGTCTAAAATCATGTTTGGATTGCACTCTGGATACAATCTGTCAAACGTAACTGTTCAAACTAGATGAGATAGGGACACTATGGACAATTTTCAGCAATTTGCAGCAATTAAACTACAGAAATAACCACTTTTCCATATAAACAAGGTCTAAAATCATGTTTGGATTGCACTCTGGACACAATCTGTTAAACGGAACTGTTCAAACTAGATAAGGGACACTATGGACAATTTTCAGCAATTTGCAGCAAACAATCTACAGAAATAACCACTTTTCCATATAAACAAGGTCTAAAATCATGTTTGGATTGCACTCTGGATACAATCTGTTAAACGGAACTGTTCAAACTAGATGATAAGGGACACTATGGACAATTTTCAGCAATTTGCAGCAATTAAACTACAGAAATAACCACTTTTCCATATAAACAAGGTCTAAAATCATGTTTGGATTGCACTCTGGATACAATCTGTTAAACGGAACTGTTCAAACTAGATGAGATAGGGACACTATGGACAATTTTCAGCAATTTGCAGCAATTAAACTACAGAAATAACCACTTTTCCATATAAACAAGGTCTAAAATCATGTTTGGATTGCACTCTGGATACAATCTGTTAAACGGAACTGTTCAAACTAGATAAGGGACACTATGGACAATTTTCAGCAATTTGCAGCAAACAATCTACAGAAATAACCACTTTTCCATATAAACAAGGTCTAAAATCATGTTTGGATTGCACTCTGTTAAACGTAACTGTTCAAACTAGATGAGATAGGGACACTATGGACAATTTTCAGCAATTAAACTACAGAAATAACCACTTTTCCATATAAACAAGGTCTAAAATCATGTTTGGATTGCACTCTGGATACAATCTGTCAAACGTAACTGTTCAAACTAGATGAGATAGGGACACTATGGACAATTTTCAGCAATTTGCAGCAATTAAACTACAGAAATAACCACTTTTCCATATAAACAAGGTCTAAAATCATGTTTGGATTGCACTCTGGACACAATCTGTTAAACGGAACTGTTCAAACTAGATAAGGGACACTATGGACAATTTTCAGCAATTTGCAGCAAACAATCTACAGAAATAACCACTTTTCCATATAAACAAGGTCTAAAATCATGTTTGGATTGCACTCTGGATACAATCTGTTAAACGGAACTGTTCAAACTAGATGATAAGGGACACTATGGACAATTTGCAGCAATTTGCAGCAATTAAACTACAGAAATAACCACTTTTCCATATAAACAAGGTCTAAAATCATGTTTGGATTGCACTCTGGATACAATCTGTTAAACGTAACTGTTCAAACTAGATGAGATAGGGACACTATGGACAATTTTCAGCAATTTGCAGCAATTAAACTACAGAAATAACCACTTTTCCATATAAACAAGGTCTAAAATCATGTTTGGATTGCACTCTGGACACAATCTGTTAAACGGAACTGTTAAAACTAGATGATAAGGGACACTATGGACAATTTTCAGCAATTTGCAGCAAACAAACTACAGAAATAACCACTTTTCCATATAAACAAGGTCTAAAATCATGTTTGGATTGCACTCTGGATACAATCTGTTAAACGGAACTGTTCAAACTAGATGATAAGGGACACTATGGACAATTTTCCGCAATTTGCAGCAATTAAACTACAGAAATAACCACTTTTCCATATAAACAAGGTCTAAAATCATGTTTGGATTGCACTCTGTTAAACGTAACTGTTCAAACTAGATGAGATAGGGACACTATGGACAATTTTCAGCAATTAAACTACAGAAATAACCACTTTTCCATACAAACGAGGTCTAAAATCATGTTTGGATTGCACTCTGGATACAATCTGTCAAACGTAACTGTTCAAACTAGATGAGATAGGGACACTATGGACAATTTTCAGCAATTTGCAGCAATTCAACTACAGAAATAACCACTTTTCCATATAAACAAGGTCTAAAATCATGTTTGGATTGCACTCTGGATACAATCTGTTAAACGGAACTGTTCAAACTAGATAAGGGACACTATGGACAATTTTCAGCAATTTGCAGCAAACAATCTACAGAAATAACCACTTTTCCATATAAACAAGGTCTAAAATCATGTTTGGATTGCACTCTGGATACAATCTGTTAAACGGAACTGTTCAAACTAGATGATAAGGGACACTATGGACAATTTTCAGCAATTTGCAGCAATTAAACTACAGAAATAACCACTTTTCCATATAAACAAGGTCTAAAATCATGTTTGGATTGCACTCTGGATACAATCTGTTAAACGGAACTGTTCAAACTAGATGATAAGGGACACTATGGACAATTTTCCGCAATTTGCAGCAATTAAACTACAGAAATAACCACTTTTCCATATAAACAAGGTCTAAAATCATGTTTGGATTGCACTCTGTTAAACGTAACTGTTCAAACTAGATGAGATAGGGACACTATGGACAATTTTCAGCAATTAAACTACAGAAATAACCACTTTTCCATATAAACAAGGTCTAAAATCATGTTTGGATTGCACTCTGGATACAATCTGTCAAACGTAACTGTTCAAACTAGATGAGATAGGGACACTATGGACAATTTTCAGCAATTTGCAGCAATTAAACTACAGAAATAACCACTTTTCCATATAAACAAGGTCTAAAATCATGTTTGGATTGCACTCTGGACACAATCTGTTAAACGGAACTGTTCAAACTAGATAAGGGACACTATGGACAATTTTCAGCAATTTGCAGCAAACAATCTACAGAAATAACCACTTTTCCATATAAACAAGGTCTAAAATCATGTTTGGATTGCACTCTGGATACAATCTGTTAAACGGAACTGTTCAAACTAGATGATAAGGGACACTATGGACAATTTTCAGCAATTTGCAGCAATTAAACTACAGAAATAACCACTTTTCCATATAAACAAGGTCTAAAATCATGTTTGGATTGCACTCTGGATACAATCTGTTAAACGGAACTGTTCAAACTAGATGAGATAGGGACACTATGGACAATTTTCAGCAATTTGCAGCAATTAAACTACAGAAATAACCACTTTTCCATATAAACAAGGTCTAAAATCGTGTTTGGATTGCACTCTGGATACAATCTGTTAAACGGAACTGTTCAAACTAGATGATAAGGGACACTATGGACAATTTTCAGCAATTTGCAGCAATTAAACTACAGAAATAACCACTTTTCCATATAAACAAGGTCTAAAATCATGTTTGGATTGCACTCTGGACACAATCTGTTAAACGGAACTGTTAAAACTAGATGATAAGGGACACTATGGACAATTTTCAGCAATTTGCAGCAAACAAACTACAGAAATAACCACTTTTCCATATAAACAAGGTCTAAAATCATGTTTGGATTGCACTCTGGATACAATCTGTTAAACGGAACTGTTCAAACTAGATGAGATAGGGACACTATGGACAATTTTCAGCAATTTGCAGCAATTAAACTACAGAAATAACCACTTTTCCATATAAACAAGGTCTAAAATCATGTTTGGATTGCACTCTGGATACAATCTGTTAAACGGAACTGTTCAAACTAGATGATAAGGGACACTATGGACAATTTTCAGCAATTTGCAGCAATTAAACTACAGAAATAACCACTTTTCCATATAAACAAGGTCTAAAATCATGTTTGGATTGCACTCTGGATACAATCTGTTAAGCGGAACTGTTCAAACTAGATAAGGGACACTATGGACAATTTTCAGCAATTTGCAGCAAACAATCTACAGAAATAACCACTTTTCCATATAAACAAGGTCTAAAATCATGTTTGGATTGCACTCTGGATACAATCTGTTAAACGGAACTGTTCAAACTAGATGATAAGGGACACTATGGACAATTTTCAGCAATTTGCAGCAATTAAACTACAGAAATAACCACTTTTCCATATAAACAAGGTCTAAAATCATGTTTGGATTGCACTCTGGACACAATCTGTTAAACGGAACTGTTAAAACTAGATGATAAGGGACACTATGGACAATTTTCAGCAATTTGCAGCAAACAAACTACAGAAATAACCACTTTTCCATATAAACAAGGTCTAAAATCATGTTTGGATTGCACTCTGGATACAATCTGTTAAACGGAACTGTTCAAACTAGATGAGATAGGGACACTATGGACAATTTTCAGCAATTTGCAGCAATTAAACTACAGAAATAACCACTTTTCCATATAAACAAGGTCTAAAATCATGTTTGGATTGCACTCTGGATACAATCTGTTAAACGGAACTGTTCAAACTAGATGATAAGGGACACTATGGACAATTTTCAGCAATTTGCAGCAATTAAACTACAGAAATAACCACTTTTCCATATAAACAAGGTCTAAAATCATGTTTGGATTGCACTCTGTTAAACGTAACTGTTCAAACTAGATGAGATAGGGACACTATGGACAATTTTCAGCAATTAAACTACAGAAATAACCACTTTTCCATATAAACAAGGTCTAAAATCATGTTTGGATTGCACTCTGGACACAATCTGTTAAACGGAACTGTTAAAACTAGATGATAAGGGACACTATGGACAATTTGCAGCAATTTGCAGCAATTAAACTACAGAAATAACCACTTTTCCATATAAACAAGGTCTAAAATCATGTTTGGATTGCACTCTGTTAAACGTAACTGTTCAAACTAGATGAGATAGGGACACTATGGACAATTTTCAGCAATTAAACTACAGAAATAACCACTTTTCCATATAAACAAGGTCTAAAATCATGTTTGGATTGCACTCTGGATACAATCTGTTAAACGGAACTGTTCAAACTAGATGAGATAGGGACACTATGGACAATTTTCAGCAATCTGCAGCAATTAAACTACAGAAATAACCACTTTTCCATATAAACAAGGTCTAAAATCATGTTTGGATTGCACTCTGGATACAATCTGTTAAACGGAACTGTTCAAACTAGATGATAAGGGACACTATGGACAATTTTCAGCAATTTGCAGCAATTAAACTACAGAAATAACCACTTTTCCATATAAACAAGGTCTAAAATCATGTTTGGATTGCACTCTGTTAAACGTAACTGTTCAAACTAGATGAGATAGGGACACTTTGGACAATTTTCAGCAATTAAACTACAGAAATAACCACTTTTCCATATTAACAAGGTCTAAAATCATGTTTGGATTGCACTCTGGATACAATCTGTTAAACGGAACTGTTCAAACTAGATGAGATAGGGACACTATGGACAATTTTCAGCAATCTGCAGCAATTAAACTACAGAAATAACCACTTTTCCATATAAACAAGGTCTAAAATCATGTTTGGATTGCACTCTGGATACAATCTGTTAAACGGAACTGTTCAAACTAGATGAGATAGGGACACTATGGACAATTTTCAGCAATTTGCAGCAATTAAACTACAGAAATAACCACTTTTCCATATAAACAAGGTCTAAAATCATGTTTGGATTGCACTCTGGATACAATCTGTTAAACGGAACTGTTCAAACTAGATGATAAGGGACACTATGGACAATTTTCAGCAATTTGCAGCAATTAAACTACAGAAATAACCACTTTTCCATATAAACAAGGTCTAAAATCATGTTTGGATTGCACTCTGTTAAACGGAACTGTTCAAACTAGATGAGATAGGGACACTATGGACAATTTTCAGCAATTAAACTACAGAAATAACCACTTTTCCATATAAACAAGGTCTAAAATCATGTTTGGATTGCACTCTGGACACAATCTGTTAAACGGAACTGTTAAAACTAGATGATAAGGGACACTATGGACAATTTTCAGCAATTTGCAGCAAACAAACTACAGAAATAACCACTTTTCCATATAAACAAGGTCTAAAATCATGTTTGGATTGCACTCTGGATACAATCTGTTAAACGGAACTGTTCAAACTAGATGATAAGGGACACTATGGACAATTTTCAGCAATTTGCAGCAATTAAACTACAGAAATAACCACTTTTCCATATAAACAAGGTCTAAAATCATGTTTGGATTGCACTCTGGACACAATCTGTTAAACGGAACTGTTAAAACTAGATGATAAGGGACACTATGGACAATTTTCAGCAATTTGCAGCAAACAAACTACATAAATAACCACTTTTCCATATAAACAAGGTCTAAAATCATGTTTGGATTGCACTCTGGATACAATCTGTTAAACGGAACTGTTCAAACTAGATGAGATAGGGACACTATGGACAATTTTCAGCAATTTGCAGCAATTAAACTACAGAAATAACCACTTTTCCATATAAACAAGGTCTAAAATCATGTTTGGATTGCACTCTGGATACAATCTGTTAAACGGAACTGTTCAAACTAGATGATAAGGGACACTATGGACAATTTTCAGCAATTTGCAGCAATTAAACTACAGAAATAACCACTTTTCCATATAAACAAGGTCTAAAATCATGTTTGGATTGCACTCTGTTAAACGTAACTGTTCAAACTAGATGAGATAGGGACACTATGGACAATTTTCAGCAATTAAACTACAGAAATAACCACTTTTCCATATAAACAAGGTCTAAAATCATGTTTGGATTGCACTCTGGACACAATCTGTTAAACGGAACTGTTAAAACTAGATGATAAGGGACACTATGGACAATTTTCAGCAATTTGCAGCAATTAAACTACAGAAATAACCACTTTTCCATATAAACAAGGTCTAAAATCATGTTTGGATTGCACTCTGTTAAACGTAACTGTTCAAACTAGATGAGATAGGGACACTATGGACAATTTTCAGCAATTAAACTACAGAAATAACCACTTTTCCATATAAACAAGGTCTAAAATCATGTTTGGATTGCACTCTGGATACAATCTGTTAAACGGAACTGTTCAAACTAGATGAGATAGGGACACTATGGACAATTTTCAGCAATCTGCAGCAATTAAACTACAGAAATAACCACTTTTCCATATAAACAAGGTCTAAAATCATGTTTGGATTGCACTCTGGATACAATCTGTTAAACGGAACTGTTCAAACTAGATGAGATAGGGACACTATGGACAATTTTCAGCAATTTGCAGCAATTAAACTACAGAAATAACCACTTTTCCATATAAACAAGGTCTAAAATCATGTTTGGATTGCACTCTGGATACAATCTGTTAAACGGAACTGTTCAAACTAGATGATAAGGGACACTATGGACAATTTTCAGCAATTTGCAGCAATTAAACTACAGAAATAACCACTTTTCCATATAAACAAGGTCTAAAATCATGTTTGGATTGCACTCTGTTAAACGTAACTGTTCAAACTAGATGAGATAGGGACACTATGGACAATTTTCAGCAATTAAACTACAGAAATAACCACTTTTCCATATAAACAAGGTCTAAAATCATGTTTGGATTGCACTCTGGACACAATCTGTTAAACGGAACTGTTAAAACTAGATGATAAGGGACACTATGGACAATTTTCAGCAATTTGCAGCAAACAAACTACAGAAATAAACACTTTTCCATATAAACAAGGTCTAAAATCATGTTTGGATTGCACTCTGGATACAATCTGTTAAACGGAACTGTTCAAACTAGATGAGATAGGGACACTATGGACAATTTTCAGCAATTTGCAGCAATTAAACTACAGAAATAACCACTTTTCCATATAAACAAGGTCTAAAATCATGTTTGGATTGCACTCTGTTAAACGTAACTGTTCAAACTAGATGAGATAGGGACACTATGGACAATTTTCAGCAATTAAACTACAGAAATAACCACTTTTCCATATAAACAAGGTCTAAAATCATGTTTGGATTGCACTCTGGACACAATCTGTTAAACGGAACTGTTAAAACTAGATGATAAGGGACACTATGGACAATTTTCAGCAATTTGCAGCAAACAAACTACAAAAATAACCACTTTTCCATATAAACAAGGTCTAAAATCATGTTTGGATTGCACTCTGGATACAATCTGTTAAACGTAACTGTTCAAACTAGATGAGATAGGGACACTATGGACAATTTTCAGCAATCTGCAGCAATTAAACTACAGAAATAACCACTTTTCCATATAAACAAGGTCTAAAATCATGTTTGGATTGCACTCTGGACACAATCTGTTAAACGGAACTGTTCAAACTAGATAAGGGACACTATGGACAATTTTCAGCAATTTGCAGCAATTAAACTACAGAAATAACCACTTTTCCATATAAACAAGGTCTAAAATCATGTTTGGATTGCACTCTGTTAAACGTAACTGTTCAAACTAGATGAGATAGGGACACTATGGACAATTTTCAGCAATTAAACTACAGAAATAACCACTTTTCCATATAAACAAGGTCTAAAATCATGTTTGGATTGCACTCTGGATACAATCTGTCAAACGTAACTGTTCAAACTAGATGAGATAGGGACACTATGGACAATTTTCAGCAATTTGCAGCAATTAAACTACAGAAATAACCACTTTTCCATATAAACAAGGTCTAAAATCATGTTTGGATTGCACTCTGGACACAATCTGTTAAACGGAACTGTTCAAACTAGATAAGGGACACTAAGGACAATTTGCAGCAATTTGCAGCAAACAAACTACAGAAATAACCACTTTTCCATATAAACAAGGTCTTAAATCATGTTTGGATTGCACTCTGGATACAATCTGTTAAACGTAACTGTTCAAACTAGATGAGATAGGGACACTATGGACAATTTTCAGCAATTAAACTACAGAAATAACCACTTTTCCATATAAACAAGGTCTAAAATCATGTTTGGATTGCACTCTGGATACAATCTGTCAAACGTAACTGTTCAAACTAGATGAGATAGGGACACTATGGACAATTTTCAGCAATTTGCAGCAATTAAACTACAGAAATAACCACTTTTCCATATAAACAAGGTCTAAAATCATGTTTGGATTGCACTCTGGATACAATCTGTTAAACGGAACTGTTCAAACTAGATGATAAGGGACACTATGGACAATTTTCTGCAATTTGCAGCAATTAAACTACAGAAATAACCACTTTTCCATATAAACAAGGTCTAAAATCATGTTTGGATTGCACTCTGGACACAATCTGTTAAACGGAACTGTTCAAACTAGATAAGGGACACTATGGACAATTTTCAGCAATTTGCAGCAAACAATCTACAGAAATAACCACTTTTCCATATAAACAAGGTCTAAAATCATGTTTGGATTGCACTCTGGATACAATCTGTTAAACGGAACTGTTCAAACTAGATGATAAGGGACACTATGGACAATTTTCAGCAATTTGCAGCAATTAAACTACAGAAATAACCACTTTTCCATATAAACAAGGTCTAAAATCATGTTTGGATTGCACTCTGGATACAATCTGTTAAACGTAACTGTTCAAACTAGATGAGATAGGGACACTATGGACAATTTTCAGCAAATTGCAGCAATTAAACTACAGAAATAACCACTTTTCCATATAAACAAGGTCTAAAATCATGTTTGGATTGCACTCTGGACACAATCTGTTAAACGTAACTGTTCAAACTAGATGAGATAGGGACACTATGGACAATTTTCAGCAATTTTCAGCAAACAAATTACAGAAATAACCACTTTTCCATATAAACAAGGTCTAAAATCATGTTTGGATTGCACTCTGGATACAATCTGTTAAACGTAACTGTTCAAACTAGATGAGATAGGGACACTATGGACAATTTTCAGCAATTTGCAGCAATTAAACTACAGAAATAACCACTTTTCCATATAAACAAGGTCTAAAATCATGTTTGGATTGCACTCTGGATACAATCTGTTAAACGGAACTGTTCAAACTAGATGAGATAGGGACACTATGGACAATTTTCAGTAATTTGCAGCAATTAAACTACAGAAATAACCACTTTTCCATATAAACAAGGTCTAAAATCATGTTTGGATTGCACTCTGGATACAATCTGTTAAACGGAACTGTTCAAACTAGATGAGATAGGGACACTATGGACAATTTTCAGCAATTTGCAGCAATTAAACTACAGAAATAACCACTTTTCCATATAAACAAGGTCTAAAATCATGTTTGGATTGCACTCTGGATACAATCTGTTAAACGGAACTGTTCAAACTAGATGATAAGGGACACTATGGACAATTTTCAGCAATTTGCAGCAATTAAACTACAGAAATAACCACTTTTCCATATAAACAAGGTCTAAAATCATGTTTGGATTGCACTCTGGATACAATCTGTTAAACGTAACTGTTCAAACTAGATGATAGGGACACTATGGACAATTTTCAGCAATCTGCAGCAATTAAACTACAGAAATAACCACTTTTCCATATAAACAAGGTCTAAAATCATGTTTGGATTGCACTCTGTTAAACGTAACTGTTCAAACTAGATGAGATAGGGACACTATGGACAATTTTCAGCAATTTGCAGCAATTAAACTACAGAAATAACCACTTTTCCATATAAACAAGGTCTAAAATCATGTTTGGATTGCACTCTGGACACAATCTGTTAAACGGAACTGTTCAAACTAGATAAGGGACACTATGGACAATTTGCAGCAAACAAACTACAGAAATAACCACTTTTCCATATAAACAAGGTCTAAAATCATGTTTGGATTGCACTCTGGATACAATCTGTTAAACGTAACTGTTCAAACTAGATGAGATAGGGACACTATGGACAATTTTCAGCAAATTGCAGCAATTAAACTACAGAAATAACCACTTTTCCATATAAACAAGGTCTAAAATCATGTTTGGATTGCACTCTGGACACAATCTGTTAAACGTAACTGTTCAAACTAGATGAGATAGGGACACTATGGACAATTTTCAGCAATTTTCAGCAAACAAACTACAGAAATAACCACTTTTCCATATAAACAAGGTCTAAAATCATGTTTGGATTGCACTCTGGATACAATCTGTTAAACGTAACTGTTCAAACTAGATGAGATAGGGACACTATGGACAATTTTCAGCAATTTGCAGCAATTAAACTACAGAAATAACCACTTTTCCATATAAACAAGGTCTAAAATCATGTTTGGATTGCACTCTGGATACAATCTGTTAAACGGAACTGTTCAAACTAGATGAGATAGGGACACTATGGACAATTTTCAGTAATTTGCAGCAATTAAACTACAGAAATAACCACTTTTCCATATAAACAAGGTCTAAAATCATGTTTGGATTGCACTCTGGATACAATCTGTTAAACGGAACTGTTCAAACTAGATGAGATAGGGACACTATGGACAATTTTCAGCAATTTGCAGCAATTAAACTACAGAAATAACCACTTTTCCATATAAACAAGGTCTAAAATCATGTTTGGATTGCACTCTGGATACAATCTGTTAAACGGAACTGTTCAAACTAGATGATAAGGGACACTATGGACAATTTTCAGCAATTTGCAGCAATTAAACTACAGAAATAACCACTTTTCCATATAAACAAGGTCTAAAATCATGTTTGGATTGCACTCTGGATACAATCTGTTAAACGTAACTGTTCAAACTAGATGATAGGGACACTATGGACAATTTTCAGCAATCTGCAGCAATTAAACTACAGAAATAACCACTTTTCCATATAAACAAGGTCTAAAATCATGTTTGGATTGCACTCTGTTAAACGTAACTGTTCAAACTAGATGAGATAGGGACACTATGGACAATTTTCAGCAATTTGCAGCAATTAAACTACAGAAATAACCACTTTTCCATATAAACAAGGTCTAAAATCATGTTTGGATTGCACTCTGGACACAATCTGTTAAACGGAACTGTTCAAACTAGATAAGGGACACTATGGACAATTTGCAGCAAACAAACTACAGAAATAACCACTTTTCCATATAAACAAGGTCTAAAATCATGTTTGGATTGCACTCTGGATACAATCTGTTAAACGTAACTGTTCAAACTAGATGAGATAGGGACACTATGGACAATTTTCAGCAATTTGCAGCAATTAAACTACAGAAATAACCACTTTTCCATATAAACAAGGTCTAAAATCATGTTTGGATTGCACTCTGGATACAATCTGTTAAACGGAACTGTTCAAACTAGATGATAAGGGACACTATGGACAATTTTCAGCAATTTGCAGCAATTAAACTACAGAAATAACCACTTTTCCATATAAACAAGGTCTAAAATCATGTTTGGATTGCACTCTGGATACAATCTGTTAAACGTAACTGTTCAAACTAGATGATAGGGACACTATGGACAATTTTCAGCAATCTGCAGCAATTAAACTACAGAAATAACCACTTTTCCATATAAACAAGGTCTAAAATCATGTTTGGATTGCACTCTGTTAAACGTAACTGTTCAAACTAGATGAGATAGGGACACTATGGACAATTTTCAGCAATTTGCAGCAATTAAACTACAGAAATAACCACTTTTCCATATAAACAAGGTCTAAAATCATGTTTGGATTGCACTCTGGACACAATCTGTTAAACGGAACTGTTCAAACTAGATAAGGGACACTATGGACAATTTGCAGCAAACAAACTACAGAAATAACCACTTTTCCATATAAACAAGGTCTAAAATCATGTTTGGATTGCACTCTGGATACAATCTGTTAAACGTAACTGTTCAAACTAGATGAGATAGGGACACTATGGACAATTTTCAGTAAATTGCAGCAATTAAACTACAGAAATAACCACTTTTCCATATAAACAAGGTCTAAAATCATGTTTGGATTGCACTCTGGACACAATCTGTTAAACGTAACTGTTCAAACTAGATGAGATAGGGACACTATGGACAATTTTCAGCAATTTTCAGCAAACAAACTACAGAAATAACCACTTTTCCATATAAACAAGGTCTAAAATCATGTTTGGATTGCACTCTGGATACAATCTGTTAAACGTAACTGTTCAAACTAGATGAGATAGGGACACTATGGACAATTTTCAGCAATTTGCAGCAATTAAACTACAGAAATAACCACTTTTCCATATAAACAAGGTCTAAAATCATGTTTGGATTGCACTCTGGATACAATCTGTTAAACGGAACTGTTCAAACTAGATGAGATAGGGACACTATGGACAATTTTCAGTAATTTGCAGCAATTAAACTACAGAAATAACCACTTTTCCATATAAACAAGGTCTAAAATCATGTTTGGATTGCACTCTGGATACAATCTGTTAAACGGAACTGTTCAAACTAGATGAGATAGGGACACTATGGACAATTTTCAGCAATTTGCAGCAATTAAACTACAGAAATAACCACTTTTCCATATAAACAAGGTCTAAAATCATGTTTGGATTGCACTCTGGATACAATCTGTTAAACGGAACTGTTCAAACTAGATGATAAGGGACACTATGGACAATTTTCAGCAATTTGCAGCAATTAAACTACAGAAATAACCACTTTTCCATATAAACAAGGTCTAAAATCATGTTTGGATTGCACTCTGGATACAATCTGTTAAACGTAACTGTTCAAACTAGATGATAGGGACACTATGGACAATTTTCAGCAATCTGCAGCAATTAAACTACAGAAATAACCACTTTTCCATATAAACAAGGTCTAAAATCATGTTTGGATTGCACTCTGTTAAACGTAACTGTTCAAACTAGATGAGATAGGGACACTATGGACAATTTTCAGCAATTTGCAGCAATTAAACTACAGAAATAACCACTTTTCCATATAAACAAGGTCTAAAATCATGTTTGGATTGCACTCTGGACACAATCTGTTAAACGGAACTGTTCAAACTAGATAAGGGACACTATGGACAATTTGCAGCAAACAAACTACAGAAATAACCACTTTTCCATATAAACAAGGTCTAAAATCATGTTTGGATTGCACTCTGGATACAATCTGTTAAACGTAACTGTTCAAACTAGATGAGATAGGGACACTATGGACAATTTTCAGCAAATTGCAGCAATTAAACTACAGAAATAACCACTTTTCCATATAAACAAGGTCTAAAATCATGTTTGGATTGCACTCTGGACACAATCTGTTAAACGTAACTGTTCAAACTAGATGAGATAGGGACACTATGGACAATTTTCAGCAATTTTCAGCAAACAAACTACAGAAATAACCACTTTTCCATATAAACAAGGTCTAAAATCATGTTTGGATTGCACTCTGGATACAATCTGTTAAACGTAACTGTTCAAACTAGATGAGATAGGGACACTATGGACAATTTTCAGCAATTTGCAGCAATTAAACTACAGAAATAACCACTTTTCCATATAAACAAGGTCTAAAATCATGTTTGGATTGCACTCTGGATACAATCTGTTAAACGGAACTGTTCAAACTAGATGAGATAGGGACACTATGGACAATTTTCAGTAATTTGCAGCAATTAAACTACAGAAATAACCACTTTTCCATATAAACAAGGTCTAAAATCATGTTTGGATTGCACTCTGGATACAATCTGTTAAACGGAACTGTTCAAACTAGATGAGATAGGGACACTATGGACAATTTTCAGCAATTTGCAGCAATTAAACTACAGAAATAACCACTTTTCCATATAAACAAGGTCTAAAATCATGTTTGGATTGCACTCTGGATACAATCTGTTAAACGGAACTGTTCAAACTAGATGATAAGGGACACTATGGACAATTTTCAGCAATTTGCAGCAATTAAACTACAGAAATAACCACTTTTCCATATAAACAAGGTCTAAAATCATGTTTGGATTGCACTCTGGATACAATCTGTTAAACGTAACTGTTCAAACTAGATGATAGGGACACTATGGACAATTTTCAGCAATCTGCAGCAATTAAACTACAGAAATAACCACTTTTCCATATAAACAAGGTCTAAAATCATGTTTGGATTGCACTCTGTTAAACGTAACTGTTCAAACTAGATGAGATAGGGACACTATGGACAATTTTCAGCAATTTGCAGCAATTAAACTACAGAAATAACCACTTTTCCATATAAACAAGGTCTAAAATCATGTTTGGATTGCACTCTGGACACAATCTGTTAAACGGAACTGTTCAAACTAGATAAGGGACACTATGGACAATTTGCAGCAAACAAACTACAGAAATAACCACTTTTCCATATAAACAAGGTCTAAAATCATGTTTGGATTGCACTCTGGATACAATCTGTCAAACGTAACTGTTCAAACTAGATGAGATAGGGACACTATGGACAATTTTCAGCAAATTGCAGCAATTAAACTACAGAAATAACCACTTTTCCATATAAACAAGGTCTAAAATCATGTTTGGATTGCACTCTGGACACAATCTGTTAAACGTAACTGTTCAAACTAGATGAGATAGGGACACTATGGACAATTTTCAGCAATTTTCAGCAAACAAACTACAGAAATAACCACTTTTCCATATAAACAAGGTCTAAAATCATGTTTGGATTGCACTCTGGATACAATCTGTTAAACGTAACTGTTCAAACTAGATGAGATAGGGACACTATGGACAATTTTCAGCAATTTGCAGCAATTAAACTACAGAAATAACCACTTTTCCATATAAACAAGGTCTAAAATCATGTTTGGATTGCACTCTGGATACAATCTGTTAAACGGAACTGTTCAAACTAGATGAGATAGGGACACTATGGACAATTTTCAGTAATTTGCAGCAATTAAACTACAGAAATAACCACTTTTCCATATAAACAAGGTCTAAAATCATGTTTGGATTGCACTCTGGATACAATCTGTTAAACGGAACTGTTCAAACTAGATGAGATAGGGACACTATGGACAATTTTCAGCAATTTGCAGCAATTAAACTACAGAAATAACCACTTTTCCATATAAACAAGGTCTAAAATCATGTTTGGATTGCACTCTGGATACAATCTGTTAAACGGAACTGTTCAAACTAGATGATAAGGGACACTATGGACAATTTTCAGCAATTTGCAGCAATTAAACTACAGAAATAACCACTTTTCCATATAAACAAGGTCTAAAATCATGTTTGGATTGCACTCTGGATACAATCTGTTAAACGTAACTGTTCAAACTAGATGATAGGGACACTATGGACAATTTTCAGCAATCTGCAGCAATTAAACTACAGAAATAACCACTTTTCCATATAAACAAGGTCTAAAATCATGTTTGGATTGCACTCTGTTAAACGTAACTGTTCAAACTAGATGAGATAGGGACACTATGGACAATTTTCAGCAATTTGCAGCAATTAAACTACAGAAATAACCACTTTTCCATATAAACAAGGTCTAAAATCATGTTTGGATTGCACTCTGGACACAATCTGTTAAACGGAACTGTTCAAACTAGATAAGGGACACTATGGACAATTTGCAGCAAACAAACTACAGAAATAACCACTTTTCCATATAAACAAGGTCTAAAATCATGTTTGGATTGCACTCTGGATACAATCTGTTAAACGTAACTGTTCAAACTAGATGAGATAGGGACACTATGGACAATTTTCAGCAATTTGCAGCAATTAAACTACAGAAATAACCACTTTTCCATATAAACAAGGTCTAAAATCATGTTTGGATTGCACTCTGGATACAATCTGTTAAACGTAACTGTTCAAACTAGATGAGATAGGGACACTATGGACAATTTTCAGCAATTTGCAGCAATTAAACTACAGAAATAACCACTTTTCCATATAAACAAGGTCTAAAATCATGTTTGGATTGCACTCTGGATACAATCTGTTAAACGGAACTGTTCAAACTAGATGATAAGGGACACTATTGACAATTTTCAGCAATTTGCAGCAATTAAACTACAGAAATAACCACTTTTCCATATAAACAAGGTCTAAAATCATGTTTGGATTGCACTCTGGATACAATCTGTTAAACGTAACTGTTCAAACTAGATGATAGGGACACTATGGACAATTTTCAGCAATCTGCAGCAATTAAACTACAGAAATAACCACTTTTCCATATAAACAAGGTCTAAAATCATGTTTGGATTGCACTCTGGATACAATCTGTTAAACGGAACTGTTCAAACTAGATGAGATAGGGACACTATGGACAATTTTCAGCAATTTGCAGCAATTAAACTACAGAAATAACCACTTTTCCATATAAACAAGGTCTAAAATCATGTTTGGATTGCACTCTGGATACAATCTGTTAAACGGAACTGTTCAAACTAGATGATAAGGGACACTATGAACAATTTTCAGCAATTTGCAGCAATTAAACTACAGAAATAACCACTTTTCCATATAAACAAGGTCTAAAATCATGTTTGGATTGCACTCTGGATACAATCTGTTAAACGGAACTGTTCAAACTAGATGATAAGGGACACTATGGACAATTTTCAGCAATTTGCAGCAATTAAACTACAGAAATAACCACTTTTCCATATAAACAAGGTCTAAAATCATGTTTGGATTGCACTCTGGATACAATCTGTTAAACGGAACTGTTCAAACTAGATGATAAGGGACACTATGAACAATTTTCAGCAATTTGCAGCAATTAAACTACAGAAATAACCACTTTTCCATATAAACAAGGTCTAAAATCATGTTTGGATTGCACTCTGTTAAACGTAACTGTTCAAACTAGATGAGATAGGGACACTATGGACAATTTTCAGCAATTAAACTACAGAAATAACCACTTTTCCATATAAACAAGGTCTAAAATCATGTTTGGATTGCACTCTGGATACAATCTGTTAAACGGAACTGTTCAAACTAGATGATAGGGACACTATGGACAATTTTCAGCAATTTGCAGCAAATAAACTACAGAAATAACCACTTTTCCATATAAACAAGGTCTAAAATCATGTTTGGATTGCACTCTGTTAAACGTAACTGTTCAAACTAGATGAGATAGGGACACTATGGACAATTTTCAGCAATTAAACTACAGAAATAACCACTTTTCCATATAAACAAGGTCTAAAATCATGTTTGGATTGCACTCTGGATACAATCTGTTAAACGGAACTGTTCAAACTAGATGATAGGGACACTATGGACAATTTTCAGCAATTTGCAGCAATTAAACTACAGAAATAACCACTTTTCCATATAAACAAGGTCTAAAATCATGTTTGGATTGCACTCTGGATACAATCTGTTAAACGGAACTGTTCAAACTAGATGATAGGGACACTATGGACAATTTTCAGCAATTTGCAGCAAATAAACTACAGAAATAACCACTTTTCCATATAAACAAGGTCTAAAATCATGTTTGGATTGCACTCTGTTAAACGTAACTGTTCAAACTAGATGAGATAGGGACACTATGGACAATTTTCAGCAATTAAACTACAGAAATAACCACTTTTCCATATAAACAAGGTCTAAAATCATGTTTGGATTGCACTTTGGACACAATCTGTTAAACGGAACTGTTAAAACTAGATGATAAGGGACACTATGGACAATTTTCAGCAATTTACAGCAAACAAACTACAGAAATAACCACTTTTCCATATAAACAAGGTCTAAAATCATGTTTGGATTGCACTCTGGATACAATCTGTTAAACGTAACTGTTCAAACTAGATGAGATAGGGACACTATGGACAATTTTCAGCAATTTGCAGCAATTAAACTACAGAAATAACCACTTTTCCATATAAACAAGGTCTAAAATCATGTTTGGATTGCACTCTGGATACAATCTGTTAAACGTAACTGTTCAAACTAGATGATAGGGACACTATGGACAATTTTCAGCAATCTGCAGCAATTAAACTACAGAAATAACCACTTTTCCATATAAACAAGGTCTAAAATCATGTTTGGATTGCACTCTGGATACAATCTGTTAAACGGAACTGTTCAAACTAGATGATAAGGGACACTATGGACAATTTTCAGCAATTTGCAGCAATTAAACTACAGAAATAACCACTTTTCCATATAAACAAGGTCTAAAATCATGTTTGGATTGCACTCTGGACACAATCTGTTAAACGGAACTGTTCAAACTAGATAAGGGACACTATGGACAATTTGCAGCAAACAAACTACAGAAATAACCACTTTTCCATATAAACAAGGTCTAAAATCATGTTTGGATTGCACTCTGGATACAATCTGTTAAACGTAACTGTTCAAACTAGATGAGATAGGGACACTATGGACAATTTTCAGCAATTTGCAGCAATTAAACTACAGAAATAACCACTTTTCCATATAAACAAGGTCTAAAATCATGTTTGGATTGCACTCTGGATACAATCTGTTAAACGGAACTGTTCAAACTAGATGAGATAGGGACACTATGGACAATTTTCAGTAATTTGCAGCAATTAAACTACAGAAATAACCACTTTTCCATATAAACAAGGTCTAAAATCATGTTTGGATTGCACTCTGGATACAATCTGTTAAACGTAACTGTTCAAACTAGATGAGATAGGGACACTATGGACAATTTTCAGCAATTTGCAGCAATTAAACTACAGAAATAACCACTTTTCCATATAAACAAGGTCTAAAATCATGTTTGGATTGCACTCTGGATACAATCTGTTAAACGGAACTGTTCAAACTAGATGATAAGGGACACTATTGACAATTTTCAGCAATTTGCAGCAATTAAACTACAGAAATAACCACTTTTCCATATAAACAAGGTCTAAAATCATGTTTGGATTGCACTCTGGATACAATCTGTTAAACGTAACTGTTCAAACTAGATGATAGGGACACTATGGACAATTTTCAGCAATCTGCAGCAATTAAACTACAGAAATAACCACTTTTCCATATAAACAAGGTCTAAAATCATGTTTGGATTGCACTCTGGATACAATCTGTTAAACGGAACTGTTCAAACTAGATGAGATAGGGACACTATGGACAATTTTCAGCAATTTGCAGCAATTAAACTACAGAAATAACCACTTTTCCATATAAACAAGGTCTAAAATCATGTTTGGATTGCACTCTGGATACAATCTGTTAAACGGAACTGTTCAAACTAGATGATAAGGGACACTATGGACAATTTTCAGCAATTTGCAGCAATTAAACTACAGAAATAACCACTTTTCCATATAAACAAGGTCTAAAATCATGTTTGGATTGCACTCTGTTAAACGTAACTGTTCAAACTAGATGAGATAGGGACACTATGGACAATTTTCAGCAATTAAACTACAGAAATAACCACTTTTCCATATAAACAAGGTCTAAAATCATGTTTGGATTGCACTCTGGACACAATCTGTTAAACGGAACTGTTAAAACTAGATGATAAGGGACACTATGGACAATTTTCAGCAATTTGCAGCAAACAAACTACAGAAATAACCACTTTTCCATATAAACAAGGTCTAAAATCATGTTTGGATTGCACTCTGTTAAACGTAACTGTTCAAACTAGATGAGATAGGGACACTATGGACAATTTTCAGCAATTTGCAGCAATTAAACTACAGAAATAACCACTTTTCCATATAAACAAGGTCTAAAATCATGTTTGGATTGCACTCTGGACACAATCTGTTAAACGGAACTGTTCAAACTAGATAAGGGACACTATGGACAATTTGCAGCAAACAAACTACAGAAATAACCACTTTTCCATATAAACAAGGTCTAAAATCATGTTTGGATTGCACTCTGGATACAATCTGTTAAACGTAACTGTTCAAACTAGATGAGATAGGGACACTATGGACAATTTTCAGCAATTTGCAGCAATTAAACTACAGAAATAACCACTTTTCCATATAAACAAGGTCTAAAATCATGTTTGGATTGCACTCTGGATACAATCTGTTAAACGTAACTGTTCAAACTAGATGAGATAGGGACACTATGGACAATTTTCAGTAATTTGCAGCAATTAAACTACAGAAATAACCACTTTTCCATATAAACAAGGTCTAAAATCATGTTTGGATTGCACTCTGGATACAATCTGTTAAACGTAACTGTTCAAACTAGATGAGATAGGGACACTATGGACAATTTTCAGCAATTTGCAGCAATTAAACTACAGAAATAACCACTTTTCCATATAAACAAGGTCTAAAATCATGTTTGGATTGCACTCTGGATACAATCTGTTAAACGGAACTGTTCAAACTAGATGATAAGGGACACTATTGACAATTTTCAGCAATTTGCAGCAATTAAACTACAGAAATAACCACTTTTCCATATAAACAAGGTCTAAAATCATGTTTGGATTGCACTCTGGATACAATCTGTTAAACGTAACTGTTCAAACTAGATGATAGGGACACTATGGACAATTTTCAGCAATCTGCAGCAATTAAACTACAGAAATAACCACTTTTCCATATAAACAAGGTCTAAAATCATGTTTGGATTGCACTCTGGATACAATCTGTTAAACGGAACTGTTCAAACTAGATGAGATAGGGACACTATGGACAATTTTCAGCAATTTGCAGCAATTAAACTACAGAAATAACCACTTTTCCATATAAACAAGGTCTAAAATCATGTTTGGATTGCACTCTGGATACAATCTGTTAAACGGAACTGTTCAAACTAGATGATAAGGGACACTATGGACAATTTTCAGCAATTTGCAGCAATTAAACTACAGAAATAACCACTTTTCCATATAAACAAGGTCTAAAATCATGTTTGGATTGCACTCTGTTAAACGTAACTGTTCAAACTAGATGAGATAGGGACACTATGGACAATTTTCAGCAATTAAACTACAGAAATAACCACTTTTCCATATAAACAAGGTCTAAAATCATGTTTGGATTGCACTCTGGACACAATCTGTTAAACGGAACTGTTAAAACTAGATGATAAGGGACACTATGGACAATTTTCAGCAATTTGCAACAAACAAACTACAGAAATAACCACTTTTCCATATAAACAAGGTCTAAAATCATGTTTGGATTGCACTCTGGATACAATCTGTTAAACGGAACTGTTCAAACTAGATGAGATAGGGACACTATGGACAATTTTCAGCAATTTGCAGCAATTAAACTACAGAAATAACCACTTTTCCATATAAACAAGGTCTAAAATCATGTTTGGATTGCACTCTGGATACAATCTGTTAAACGGAACTGTTCAAACTAGATGATAGGGACACTATGGACAATTTTCAGCAATTTGCAGCAAATAAACTACAGAAATTACCACTTTTCCATATAAACAAGGTCTAAAATCATGTTTGGATTGCACTCTGTTAAACGTAACTGTTCAAACTAGATGAGATAGGGACACTATGGACAATTTTCAGCAATTAAACTACAGAAATAACCACTTTTCCATATAAACAAGGTCTAAAATCATGTTTGGATTGCACTTTGGACACAATCTGTTAAACGGAACTGTTAAAACTAGATGATAAGGGACACTATGGACAATTTTCAGCAATTTGCAGCAAACAAACTACAGAAATAACCACTTTTCCATATAAACAAGGTCTAAAATCATGTTTGGATTGCACTCTGGATACAATCTGTTAAACGTAACTGTTCAAACTAGATGAGATAGGGACACTATGGACAATTTTCAGCAATTTGCAGCAATTAAACTACAGAAATAACCACTTTTCCATATAAACAAGGTCTAAAATCATGTTTGGATTGCACTCTGGATACAATCTGTTAAACGTAACTGTTCAAACTAGATGATAGGGACACTATGGACAATTTTCAGCAATCTGCAGCAATTAAACTACAGAAATAACCACTTTTCCATATAAACAAGGTCTAAAATCATGTTTGGATTGCACTCTGGATACAATCTGTTAAACGGAACTGTTCAAACTAGATGAGATAGGGACACTATGGACAATTTTCAGCAATTTGCAGCAATTAAACTACAGAAATAACCACTTTTCCATATAAACAAGGTCTAAAATCATGTTTGGATTGCACTCTGTTAAACGTAACTGTTCAAACTAGATGAGATAGGGACACTAACGACAATTTTCAGCAATTAAACTACAGAAATAACCACTTTTCCATATAAACAAGGTCTAAAATCATGTTTGGATTGCACTCTGGACACAATCTGTTAAACGGAACTGTTAAAACTAGATGATAAGGGACACTATGGACAATTTTCAGCAATTTGCAGCAAACAAACTACAGAAATAACCACTTTTCCATATAAACAAGGTCTAAAATCATGTTTGGATTGCACTCTGGATACAATCTGTTAAACGGAACTGTTCAAACTAGATGAGATAGGGACACTATGGACAATTTTCAGCAATTTGCAGCAATTAAACTACAGAAATAACCACTTTTCCATATAAACAAGGTCTAAAATCATGTTTGGATTGCACTCTGTTAAACGTAACTGTTCAAACTAGATGAGATAGGGACACTATGGACAATTTTCAGCAATTAACTACAGAAATAACCACTTTTCCATATAAACAAGGTCTAAAATCATGTTTGGATTGCACTCTGGACACAATCTGTTAAACGGAACTGTTAAAACTAGATGATAAGGGACACTATGGACAATTTTCAGCAATTTTCATCAAACAAACTACAGAAATAACCACTTTTCCATATAAACAAGGTCTAAAATCATGTTTGGATTGCACTCTGGATACAATCTGTTAAACGGAACTGTTCAAACTAGATGAGATAGGGACACTATGGACAGTTTTCAGCAATTTGCAGCAATTAAACTACAGAAATAACCACTTTTCCATATAAACAAGGTCTAAAATCATGTTTGGATTGCACTCTGGATACAATCTGTTAAACGTAACTGTTCAAACTAGATGATAGGGACACTATGGACAATTTTCAGCAATCTGCAGCAATTAAACTACAGAAATAACCACTTTTCCATATAAACAAGGTCTAAAATCATGTTTGGATTGCACTCTGGATACAATCTGTTAAACGGAACTGTTCAAACTAGATGAGATAGGGACACTATGGACAATTTTCAGCAATTTGCAGCAATTAAACTACAGAAATAACCACTTTTCCATATAAACAAGGTCTAAAATCATGTTTGGATTGCACTCTGGATACAATCTGTTAAACGGAACTGTTCAAACTAGATGATAAGGGACACTATGGACAATTTTCAGCAATTTGCAGCAATTAAACTACAGAAATAACCACTTTTCCATATAAACAAGGTCTAAAATCATGTTTGGATTGCACTCTGTTAAACGTAACTGTTCAAACTAGATGAGATAGGGACACTATGGACAATTTTCAGCAATTAAACTACAGAAATAACC
This sequence comes from Oncorhynchus mykiss, assembly GCF_057628025.1. Classification (NCBI taxonomy): domain Eukaryota; kingdom Metazoa; phylum Chordata; class Actinopteri; order Salmoniformes; family Salmonidae; genus Oncorhynchus; species Oncorhynchus mykiss. The sequence goes on from NC_143046.1 coordinate 45,493,554, forward strand.
ACTTTTCCATATAAACAAGGTCTAAAATCATGTTTGGATTGCACTCTGGATACAATCTGTTAAACGGAACTGTTCAAACTAGATGATAAGGGACACTATGGACAATTTTCAGCAATTTGCAGCAATTAAACTACAGAAATAACCACTTTTCCATATAAACAAGGTCTAAAATCATGTTTGGATTGCACTCTGGATACAATCTGTTAAACGTAACTGTTCAAACTAGATGAGATAGGGACACTATGGACAATTTTCAGCAATCTGCAGCAATTAAACTACAGAAATAACCACTTTTCCATATAAACAAGGTCTAAAATCATGTTTGGATTGCACTCTGGATACAATCTGTTAAACGGAACTGTTCAAACTAGATGAGATAGGGACACTATGGACAATTTTCAGCAATTTGCAGCAATTAAACTACAGAAATAACCACTTTTCCATATAAACAAGGTCTAAAATCATGTTTGGATTGCACTCTGGATACAATCTGTTAAACGTAACTGTTCAAACTAGATGAGATAGGGACACTATGGACAATTTTCAGCAATTAAACTACAGAAATAACCACTTTTCCATATAAACAAGGTCTAAAATCATGTTTGGATTGCACTCTGGATACAATCTGTTAAACGGAACTGTTCAAACTAGATGATAAGGGACACTATGGACAATTTTCAGCAATTTGCAGCAATTAAACTACAGAAATAACCACTTTTCCATATAAACAAGGTCTAAAATCATGTTTGGATTGCACTCTGTTAAACGTAACTGTTCAAACTAGATGAGATAGGGACACTATGGACAATTTTCAGCAATTAAACTACAGAAATAACCACTTTTCCATATAAACAAGGTCTAAAATCATGTTTGGATTGCACTCTGGATACAATCTGTTAAACGGAACTGTTCAAACTAGATGAGATAGGGACACTATGGACAATTTTCAGCAATTTGCAGCAATTAATCTACAGAAATAACCACTTTTCCATATAAACAAGGTCTAAAATCATGTTTGGATTGCACTCTGGATACAATCTGTTAAACCGAACTGTTCAAACTAGATGATAGGGACACTATGGACAATTTTCAGCAATTTGCAGCAATTAAACTACAGAAATAACCACTTTTCCATATAAACAAGGTCTAAAATCATGTTTGGATTGCACTCTGTTAAACGTAACTGTTCAAACTAGATGAGATAGGGACACTATGGACAATTTTCAGCAATTTGCAGCAAACAAACTACAGAAATAACCACTTTTCCATATAAACAAGGTCTAAAATCATGTTTGGATTGCACTCTGGATACAATCTGTTAAACGTAACTGTTCAAACTAGATGAGATAGGGACACTATGGACAATTTTCAGCAATTTGCAGCAATTAAACTACAGAAATAACCACTTTTCCATATAAACAAGGTCTAAAATCATGTTTGGATTGCACTCTGTTAAACGTAACTGTTCAAACTAGATGAGATAGGGACACTATGGACAATTTTCAGCAATTAAACTACAGAAATAACCACTTTTCCATATAAACAAGGTCTAAAATCATGTTTGGATTGCACTCTGGATACAATCTGTTAAACGGAACTGTTCAAACTAGATGATAAGGGACACTATGGACAATTTTCAGCAATTTGCAGCAATTAAACTACAGAAATAACCACTTTTCCATAAAAACAAGGTCTAAAATCATGTTTGGATTGCACTCTGGATACAATCTGTTAAACGTAACTGTTCAAACTAGATGAGATAGGGACACTATGGACAATTTTCAGCAATCTGCAGCAATTAAACTACAGAAATAACCACTTTTCCATATAAACAAGGTCTAAAATCATGTTTGGATTGCACTCTGGATACAATCTGTTAAACGGAACTGTTCAAACTAGATGAGATAGGGACACTATGGACAATTTTCAGCAATTTGCAGCAATTAAACTACAGAAATAACCACTTTTCCATATAAACAAGGTCTAAAATCATGTTTGGATTGCACTCTGGATACAATCTGTTAAACGTAACTGTTCAAACTAGATGAGATAGGGACACTATGGACAATTTTCAGCAATTAAACTACAGAAATAACCACTTTTCCATATAAACAAGGTCTAAAATCATGTTTGGATTGCACTCTGGATACAATCTGTTAAACGGAACTGTTCAAACTAGATGATAAGGGACACTATGGACAATTTTCAGCAATTTGCAGCAATTAAACTACAGAAATAACCACTTTTCCATATAAACAAGGTCTAAAATCATGTTTGGATTGCACTCTGTTAAACGTAACTGTTCAAACTAGATGAGATAGGGACACTATGGACAATTTTCAGCAATTAAACTACAGAAATAACCACTTTTCCATATAAACAAGGTCTAAAATCATGTTTGGATTGCACTCTGGACACAATCTGTTAAACGGAACTGTTAAAACTAGATGATAAGGGACACTATGGACAATTTTCAGCAATTTGCAGCAAACAAACTACAGAAATAACCACTTTTCCATATAAACAAGGTCTAAAATCATGTTTGGATTGCACTCTGGATACAATCTGTTAAACGGAACTGTTCAAACTAGATGAGATAGGGACACTATGGACAATTTTCAGCAATTTGCAGCAATTAAACTGAAGAAATAACCACTTTTCCATATAAACAAGGTCTAAAATCATGTTTGGATTGCACTCTGGATACAATCTGTTAAACGGAACTGTTCAAACTAGATGATAAGGGACACTATGGACAATTTTCAGCAATTTGCAGCAATTAAACTACAGAAATAACCACTTTTCCATATAAACAAGGTCTAAAATCATGTTTGGATTGCACTCTGGATACAATCTGTTAAACGTAGCTGTTCAAACTAGATGAGATAGGGACACTATGGACAATTTTCAGCAATCTGCAGCAATTAAACTACAGAAATAACCACTTTTCCATATAAACAAGGTCTAAAATCATGTTTGGATTGCACTCTGGACACAATCTGTTAAACGGAACTGTTCAAACTAGATAAGGGACACTATGGACAATTTTCAGCAATTTGCAGCAAACAAACTACAGAAATAACCACTTTTCCATATAAACAAGGTCTAAAATCATGTTTGGATTGCACTCTGGATACAATCTGTTAAACGGAACTGTTCAAACTAGATGATAGGGACACTATGGACAATTTTCAGCAATTTGCAGCAATTAAACTACAGAAATAACCACTTTTCCATATAAACAAGGTCTAAAATCATGTTTGGATTGCACTCTGTTAAACGTAACTGTTCAAACTAGATGAGATAGGGACACTATGGACAATTTTCAGCAATTAAACTACAGAAATAACCACTTTTCCATATAAACAAGGTCTAAAATCATGTTTGGATTGCACTTTGGACCCAATCTGTTAAACGGAACTGTTAAAACTAGATGATAAGGGACACTATGGACAATTTTCAGCAATTTGCAGCAAACAAACTACAGAAATAACCACTTTTCCATATAAACAAGGTCTAAAATCATGTTTGGATTGCACTCTGGATACAATCTGTTAAACGTAACTGTTCAAACTAGATGAGATAGGGACACTATGGACAATTTTCAGCAATTTGCAGCAATTAAACTACAGAAATAACCACTTTTCCATATAAACAAGGTCTAAAATCATGTTTGGATTGCACTCTGTTAAACGTAACTGTTCAAACTAGATGAGATAGGGACACTATGGACAATTTTCAGCAATTAAACTACAGAAATAACCACTTTTCCATATAAACAAGGTCTAAAATCATGTTTGGATTGCACTCTGGATACAATCTGTTAAACGGAACTGTTCAAACTAGATGATAAGGGACACTATGGACAATTTTCAGCAATTTGCAGCAATTAAACTACAGAAATAACCACTTTTCCATATAAACAAGGTCTAAAATCATGTTTGGATTGCACTCTGGATACAATCTGTTAAACGTAACTGTTCAAACTAGATGAGATAGGGACACTATGGACAATTTTCAGCAATCTGCAGCAATTAAACTACAGAAATAACCACTTTTCCATATAAACAAGGTCTAAAATCATGTTTGGATTGCACTCTGGATACAATCTGTTAAACGGAACTGTTCAAACTAGATGAGATAGGGACACTATGGACAATTTTCAGCAATTTGCAGCAATTAAACTACAGAAATAACCACTTTTCCATATAAACAAGGTCTAAAATCATGTTTGGATTGCACTCTGGATACAATCTGTTAAACGGAACTGTTCAAACTAGATGATAAGGGACACTATGGACAATTTTCAGCAATTTGCAGCAATTAAACTACAGAAATAACCACTTTTCCATATAAACAAGGTCTAAAATCATGTTTGGATTGCACTCTGTTAAACGTAACTGTTCAAACTAGATGAGATAGGGACACTATGGACAATTTTCAGCAATTAAACTACAGAAATAACCACTTTTCCATATAAACAAGGTCTAAAATCATGTTTGGATTGCACTCTGGACACAATCTGTTAAACGGAACTGTTAAAACTAGATGATAAGGGACACTATGGACAATTTTCAGCAATTTGCAGCAAACAAACTACAGAAATAACCACTTTTCCATATAAACAAGGTCTAAAATCATGTTTGGATTGCACTCTGGATACAATCTGTTAAACGGAACTGTTCAAACTAGATGAGATAGGGACACTATGGACAATTTTCAGCAATTTTCAGCAATTAAACTACAGAAATAACCACTTTTCCATATAAACAAGGTCTAAAATCATGTTTGGATTGCACTCTGTTAAACGTAACTGTTCAAACTAGATGAGATAGGGACACTATGGACAATTTTCAGCAATTAAACTACAGAAATAACCACTTTTCCATATAAACAAGGTCTAAAATCATGTTTGGATTGCACTCTGGATACAATCTGTTAAACGGAACTGTTCAAACTAGATGATAAGGGACACTATGGACAATTTTCAGCAATTTGCAGCAATTAAACTACAGAAATAACCACTTTTCCATATAAACAAGGTCTAAAATCATGTTTGGATTGCACTCTGGATACAATCTGTTAAACGGAACTGTTCAAACTAGATGAGATAGGGACACTATGGACAATTTTCAGCAATTTGCAGCAATTAAACTACAGAAATAACCACTTTTCCATATAAACAAGGTCTAAAATCATGTTTGGATTGCACTCTGGATACAATCTGTTAAACGGAACTGTTCAAACTAGATGATAAGGGACACTATGGACAATTTTCAGCAATTTGCAGCAATTAAACTACAGAAATAACCACTTTTCCATATAAACAAGGTCTAAAATCATGTTTGGATTGCACTCTGGATACAATCTGTTAAACGTAGCTGTTCAAACTAGATGAGATAGGGACACTATGGACAATTTTCAGCAATCTGCAGCAATTAAACTACAGAAATAACCACTTTTCCATATAAACAAGGTCTAAAATCATGTTTGGATTGCACTCTGGACACAATCTGTTAAACGGAACTGTTCAAACTAGATAAGGGACACTATGGACAATTTTCAGCAATTTGCAGCAAACAAACTACAGAAATAACCACTTTTCCATATAAACAAGGTCTAAAATCATGTTTGGATTGCACTCTGTTAAACGTAACTGTTCAAACTAGATGAGATAGGGACACTATGGACAATTTTCAGCAATTAAACTACAGAAATAACCACTTTTCCATATAAACAAGGTCTAAAATCATGTTTGGATTGCACTCTGGATACAATCTGTTAAACGGAACTGTTCAAACTAGATGATAAGGGACACTATGGACAATTTTCAGCAATTTGCAGCAATTAAACTACAGAAATAACCACTTTTCCATATAAACAAGGTCTAAAATCATGTTTGGATTGCACTCTGGATACAATCTGTTAAACGTACCTGTTCAAACTAGATGAGATAGGGACACTATGGACAATTTTCAGCAATCTGCAGCAATTAAACTACAGAAATAACCACTTTTCCATATAAACAAGGTCTAAAATCATGTTTGGATTGCACTCTGGACACAATCTGTTAAACGGAACTGTTCAAACTAGATAAGGGACACTATGGACAATTTGCAGCAATTTGCAGCAAACAAACTACAGAAATAACCACTTTTCCATATAAACAAGATCTAAAATCATGTTTGGATTGCACTCTGTTAAACGTAACTGTTCAAACTAGTTGAGATAGGGACACTATGGACAATTTTCAGCAATTAAACTACAGAAATAACCACTTTTCCATATAAACAAGGTCTAAAATCATGTTTGGATTGCACTCTGGACACAATCTGTTAAACGGAACTGTTCAAACTAGATAAGGGACACTAAGGACAATTTTCAGCAATTTGCAGCAAACAAACTACAGAAATAACCACTTTTCCATATAAACAAGGTCTAAAATCATGTTTGGATTGCACTCTGGATACAATCTGTTAAACGTAACTGTTCAAACTAGATGAGATAGGGACACTATGGACAATTTTCAGCAATTTGCAGCAATTAAACTACAGAAATAACCACTTTTCCATATAAACAAGGTCTAAAATCATGTTTGGATTGCACTCTGGATACAATCTGTTAAACGGAACTGTTCAAACTAGATGAGATAGGGACACTATGGACAATTTTCAGTAATTTGCAGCAATTAAACTACAGAAATAACCACTTTTCCATATAAACAAGGTCTAAAATCATGTTTGGATTGCACTCTGTTAAACGTAACTGTTCAAACTAGATGAGATAGGGACACTATGGACAATTTTCAGCAATTAAACTACAGAAATAACCACTTTTCCATATAAACAAGGTCTAAAATCATGTTTGGATTGCACTCTGGATACAATCTGTTAAACGGAACTGTTCAAACTAGATGATAGGGACACTATGGACAATTTTCAGCAATCTGCAGCAATTAAACTACAGAAATAACCACTTTTCCATATAAACAAGGTCTAAAATCATGTTTGGATTGCACTCTGGACACAATCTGTTAAACGGAACTGTTCAAACTAGATAAGGGACACTAAGGACAATTTTCAGCAATTTGCAGCAAACAAACTACAGAAATAACCACTTTTCCATATAAACAAGGTCTAAAATCATGTTTGGATTGCACTCTGGATACAATCTGTTAAACGTAACTGTTCAAACTAGATGAGAAAGGGACACTATGGACAATTTTCAGCAATTTGCAGCAATTAAACTACAGAAATAACCACTTTTCCATATAAACAAGGTCTAAAATCATGTTTGGATTGCACTCTGGATACAATCTGTTAAACGGAACTGTTCAAACTAGATGAGATAGGGACACTATGGACAATTTTCAGTAATTTGCAGCAATTAAACTACAGAAATAACCACTTTTCCATATAAACAAGGTCTAAAATCATGTTTGGATTGCACTCTGGATACAATCTGTTAAACGTAACTGTTCAAACTAGATGAGATAGGGACACTATGGACAATTTTCAGCAATTTGCAGCAATTAAACTACTGAAATAACCACTTTTCCATATAAACAAGGTCTAAAATCATGTTTGGATTGCACTCTGTTAAACGTAACTGTTCAAACTAGATGAGATAGGGACACTATGGACAATTTTCAGCAATTAAACTACAGAAATAACCACTTTTCCATATAAACAAGGTCTAAAATCATGTTTGGATTGCACTCTGGATACAATCTGTTAAACGGAACTGTTCAAACTAGATGATAGGGACACTATGGACAATTTTCAGCAATCTGCAGCAATTAAACTACAGAAATAACCACTTTTCCATATAAACAAGGTCTAAAATCATGTTTGGATTGCACTCTGGATACAATCTGTTAAACTGAACTGTTCAAACTAGATGATAGGGACACTATGGACAATTTTCAGCAATCTGCAGCAATTAAACTACAGAAATAACCACTTTTCCATATAAACAAGGTCTAAAATCATGTTTGGATTGCACTCTGGATACAATCTGTTAAACTGAACTGTTCAAACTAGATGACATAGGGACACTATGGACAATTTTCAGCAATTTGCAGCAAACAAACTACAGAAATAACCACTTTTCCATATAAACAAGGTCTAAAATCATGTTTGGATTGCACTCTGGATACAATCTGTTAAACGTAACTGTTCAAACTAGATGAGAAAGGGACACTATGGACAATTTTCAGCAATTTGCAGCAATTAAACTACAGAAATAACCACTTTTCCATATAAACAAGGTCTAAAATCATGTTTGGATTGCACTCTGGATACAATCTGTTAAACGGAACTGTTCAAACTAGATGAGATAGGGACACTATGGACAATTTTCAGTAATTTGCAGCAATTAAACTACAGAAATAACCACTTTTCCATATAAACAAGGTCTAAAATCATGTTTGGATTGCACTCTGGATACAATCTGTTAAACGTAACTGTTCAAACTAGATGAGATAGGGACACTATGGACAATTTTCAGCAATTTGCAGCAATTAAACTACTGAAATAACCACTTTTCCATATAAACAAGGTCTAAAATCATGTTTGGATTGCACTCTGTTAAACGTAACTGTTCAAACTAGATGAGATAGGGACACTATGGACAATTTTCAGCAATTAAACTACAGAAATAACCACTTTTCCATATAAACAAGGTCTAAAATCATGTTTGGATTGCACTCTGGATACAATCTGTTAAACGGAACTGTTCAAACTAGATGATAGGGACACTATGGACAATTTTCAGCAATCTGCAGCAATTAAACTACAGAAATAACCACTTTTCCATATAAACAAGGTCTAAAATCATGTTTGGATTGCACTCTGGATACAATCTGTTAAACTGAACTGTTCAAACTAGATGATAGGGACACTATGGACAATTTTCAGCAATCTGCAGCAATTAAACTACAGAAATAACCACTTTTCCATATAAACAAGGTCTAAAATCATGTTTGGATTGCACTCTGGATACAATCTGTTAAACTGAACTGTTCAAACTAGATGACATAGGGACACTATGGACAATTTTCAGCAATTTGCAGCAATTAAACTACAGAAATAACCACTTTTCCATATAAACAAGGTCTAAAATCATGTTTGGATTGCACTCTGGATACAATCTGTTAAACGGAACTGTTCAAACTAGATGATAAGGGACACTATGGACAATTTTCAGCAATTTGCAGCAATTAAACTACAGAAATAACCACTATTCCATATAAACAAGGTCTAAAATCATGTTTGGATTGCACTCTGTTAAACGTAACTGTTCAAACTAGATGAGATAGGGACACTATGGACAATTTTCAGCAATTAAACTACAGAAATAACCACTTTTCCATATAAACAAGGTCTAAAATCATGTTTGGATTGCACTCTGGATACAATCTGTTAAACGTAACTGTTCAAACTAGATGAGATAGGGACACTATGGACAATTTTCAGCAATTTGCAGCAATTAAACTACAGAAATAACCACTTTTCCATATAAACAAGGTCTAAAATCATGTTTGGATTGCACTCTGGATACAATCTGTTAAACGGAACTGTTCAAACTAGATGATAAGGGACACTATGGACAATTTTCAGCAATTTGCAGCAATTAAACTACAGAAATAACCACTTTTCCATATAAACAAGGTCTAAAATCATGTTTGGATTGCACTCTGTTAAAAGTAACTGTTCAAACTAGATGAGTTAGGGACACTATGGACAATTTTCAGCAATTAAACTACAGAAATAACCACTTTTCCATATAAACAAGGTCTAAAATCATGTTTGGATTGCACTCTGGATACAATCTGTTAAACGGAACTGTTCAAACTAGATGAGATAGGGACACTATGGACAATTTGCAGCAATTAAACTACAGAAATAACCACTTTTCCATATAAACAAGGTCTAAAATCATGTTTGGATTGCACTCTGTTAAACGTAACTGTTCAAACTAGATGAGATAGGGACACTATGGACAATTTTCAGCAATTAAACTACAGAAATAACCACTTTTCCATATAAACAAGGTCTAAAATCATGTTTGGATTGCACTCTGGATACAATCTGTTAAATGTAACTGTTCAAACTAGATGAGACAGGGACACTATGGACAATTTTCAGCAATTTGCAGCAATTAAACTACAGAAATAACCACTTTTCCATATAAACAAGGTCTAAAATCATGTTTGGATTGCACTCTGTTAAACGTAACTGTTCAAACTAGATGAGATAGGGACACTATGGACAATTTTCAGCAATTAAACTACAGAAATAACCACTTTTCCATATAAACAAGGTCTAAAATCATGTTTGGATTGCACTCTGGATACAATCTGTTAAATGTAACTGTTCAAATTAGATGAGATAAGGACACTATGGACAATTTTCAGCAATTTGCAGCAATTAAACTACAGAAATAACCACTTTTCCATATAAACAAGGTCTAAAATCATGTTTGGATTGCACTCTGTTAAACGTAACTGTTCAAACTAGATGAGATAGGGACACTATGGACAATTTTCAGCAATTAAACTACAGAAATAACCACTTTTCTATATAAACAAGGTCTAAAATCATGTTTGGATTGCACTCTGGATACAATCTGTTAAACGGAACTTTTCAAACTAGATGATAAGGGACACTATGGACAATTTTCAGCAATTTGCAGCAATTAAACTACAGAAATAACCACTTGTCCATATAAACAAGGTCTAAAATCATGTTTGGATTGCACTCTGTTAAACGTAACTGTTCAAACTAGATGAGATAGGGACACTATGGACAATTTTCAGCAATTAAACTACAGAAATAACCACTTTTCCATATAAACAAGGTCTAAAATCATGTTTGGATTGCACTCTGGATACAATCTGTTAAACGTAACTGTTCAAACTAGATGAGATAGGGACACTATGGACCATTTTCAGCAATTTGCAGCAATTAAACTACAGAAATAACCACTTTTCCATATAAACAAGGTCTAAAATCATGTTTGGATTGCACTCTGGACACAATCTGTTAAACGGAACTGTTCAAACTAGATGAGATAGGGACACTATGGACAATTTTCAGCAATTTGCAGCAATTAAACTACAGAAATAACCACTTTTCCATATAAACAAGGTCTAAAATCATGTTTGGATTGCACTCTGGACACAATCTGTTAAACGGAACTGTTCAAACTAGATGATAAGGGACACTATGGACAATTTGCAGCAATTTGCAGCAAACAAACTACAGAAATAACCACTTTTCCATATAAACAAGGTCTAAAATCATGTTTGGATTGCACTCTGGACACAATCTGTTAAACGGAACTGTTCAAACTAGATGATAAGGGACACTATGGAAAATTTTCAGCAATTTGCAGCAATTAAACTACAGAAATAACCACTTTTCCATATAAACAAGGTCTAAAATCATGTTTGGATTGCACTCTGTTAAAAGTAACTGTTCAAACTAGATGAGATATGGACACTATGGACAATTTTCAGCAATTAAACTACAGAAATAACCACTTTTCCATATAAACAAGGTCTAAAATCATGTTTGGATTGCACTCTGGACACAATCTGTTAAACGGAACTGTTCAAACTAGATGATAAGGGACACTATGGACAATTTTCAGCAATTTGCAGCAAACAAACTACAGAAATAACCACTTTTCCATATAAACAAGGTCTAAAATCATGTTTGGATTGCACTCTGGATACAATCTGTTAAACTGAACTGTTCAAACTAGATGATAGGGACACTATGGACAATTTTCAGCAATCTGCAGCAATTAAACTACAGAAATAACCACTTTTCCATATAAACAAGGTCTAAAATCATGTTTGGATTGCACTCTGGATACAATCTGTTAAACTGAACTGTTCAAACTAGATGACATAGGGACACTATGGACAATTTTCAGCAATTTGCAGCAAACAAACTACAGAAATAACCACTTTTCCATATAAACAAGGTCTAAAATCATGTTTGGATTGCACTCTGGATACAATCTGTTAAACGTAACTGTTCAAACTAGATGAGAAAGGGACACTATGGACAATTTTCAGCAATTTGCAGCAATTAAACTACAGAAATAACCACTTTTCCATATAAACAAGGTCTAAAATCATGTTTGGATTGCACTCTGGATACAATCTGTTAAACGGAACTGTTCAAACTAGATGAGATAGGGACACTATGGACAATTTTCAGTAATTTGCAGCAATTAAACTACAGAAATAACCACTTTTCCATATAAACAAGGTCTAAAATCATGTTTGGATTGCACTCTGGATACAATCTGTTAAACGTAACTGTTCAAACTAGATGAGATAGGGACACTATGGACAATTTTCAGCAATTTGCAGCAATTAAACTACTGAAATAACCACTTTTCCATATAAACAAGGTCTAAAATCATGTTTGGATTGCACTCTGTTAAACGTAACTGTTCAAACTAGATGAGATAGGGACACTATGGACAATTTTCAGCAATTAAACTACAGAAATAACCACTTTTCCATATAAACAAGGTCTAAAATCATGTTTGGATTGCACTCTGGATACAATCTGTTAAACGGAACTGTTCAAACTAGATGATAGGGACACTATGGACAATTTTCAGCAATCTGCAGCAATTAAACTACAGAAATAACCACTTTTCCATATAAACAAGGTCTAAAATCATGTTTGGATTGCACTCTGGATACAATCTGTTAAACTGAACTGTTCAAACTAGATGATAGGGACACTATGGACAATTTTCAGCAATCTGCAGCAATTAAACTACAGAAATAACCACTTTTCCATATAAACAAGGTCTAAAATCATGTTTGGATTGCACTCTGGATACAATCTGTTAAACTGAACTGTTCAAACTAGATGACATAGGGACACTATGGACAATTTTCAGCAATTTGCAGCAATTAAACTACAGAAATAACCACTTTTCCATATAAACAAGGTCTAAAATCATGTTTGGATTGCACTCTGGATACAATCTGTTAAACGGAACTGTTCAAACTAGATGATAAGGGACACTATGGACAATTTTCAGCAATTTGCAGCAATTAAACTACAGAAATAACCACTATTCCATATAAACAAGGTCTAAAATCATGTTTGGATTGCACTCTGTTAAACGTAACTGTTCAAACTAGATGAGATAGGGACACTATGGACAATTTTCAGCAATTAAACTACAGAAATAACCACTTTTCCATATAAACAAGGTCTAAAATCATGTTTGGATTGCACTCTGGATACAATCTGTTAAACGTAACTGTTCAAACTAGATGAGATAGGGACACTATGGACAATTTTCAGCAATTTGCAGCAATTAAACTACAGAAATAACCACTTTTCCATATAAACAAGGTCTAAAATCATGTTTGGATTGCACTCTGGATACAATCTGTTAAACGGAACTGTTCAAACTAGATGATAAGGGACACTATGGACAATTTTCAGCAATTTGCAGCAATTAAACTACAGAAATAACCACTTTTCCATATAAACAAGGTCTAAAATCATGTTTGGATTGCACTCTGTTAAAAGTAACTGTTCAAACTAGATGAGTTAGGGACACTATGGACAATTTTCAGCAATTAAACTACAGAAATAACCACTTTTCCATATAAACAAGGTCTAAAATCATGTTTGGATTGCACTCTGGATACAATCTGTTAAACGGAACTGTTCAAACTAGATGAGATAGGGACACTATGGACAATTTGCAGCAATTAAACTACAGAAATAACCACTTTTCCATATAAACAAGGTCTAAAATCATGTTTGGATTGCACTCTGTTAAACGTAACTGTTCAAACTAGATGAGATAGGGACACTATGGACAATTTTCAGCAATTAAACTACAGAAATAACCACTTTTCCATATAAACAAGGTCTAAAATCATGTTTGGATTGCACTCTGGATACAATCTGTTAAATGTAACTGTTCAAACTAGATGAGACAGGGACACTATGGACAATTTTCAGCAATTTGCAGCAATTAAACTACAGAAATAACCACTTTTCCATATAAACAAGGTCTAAAATCATGTTTGGATTGCACTCTGTTAAACGTAACTGTTCAAACTAGATGAGATAGGGACACTATGGACAATTTTCAGCAATTAAACTACAGAAATAACCACTTTTCCATATAAACAAGGTCTAAAATCATGTTTGGATTGCACTCTGGATACAATCTGTTAAATGTAACTGTTCAAATTAGATGAGATAAGGACACTATGGACAATTTTCAGCAATTTGCAGCAATTAAACTACAGAAATAACCACTTTTCCATATAAACAAGGTCTAAAATCATGTTTGGATTGCACTCTGTTAAACGTAACTGTTCAAACTAGATGAGATAGGGACACTATGGACAATTTTCAGCAATTAAACTACAGAAATAACCACTTTTCTATATAAACAAGGTCTAAAATCATGTTTGGATTGCACTCTGGATACAATCTGTTAAACGGAACTTTTCAAACTAGATGATAAGGGACACTATGGACAATTTTCAGCAATTTGCAGCAATTAAACTACAGAAATAACCACTTGTCCATATAAACAAGGTCTAAAATCATGTTTGGATTGCACTCTGTTAAACGTAACTGTTCAAACTAGATGAGATAGGGACACTATGGACAATTTTCAGCAATTAAACTACAGAAATAACCACTTTTCCATATAAACAAGGTCTAAAATCATGTTTGGATTGCACTCTGGATACAATCTGTTAAACGTAACTGTTCAAACTAGATGAGATAGGGACACTATGGACCATTTTCAGCAATTTGCAGCAATTAAACTACAGAAATAACCACTTTTCCATATAAACAAGGTCTAAAATCATGTTTGGATTGCACTCTGGACACAATCTGTTAAACGGAACTGTTCAAACTAGATGAGATAGGGACACTATGGACAATTTTCAGCAATTTGCAGCAATTAAACTACAGAAATAACCACTTTTCCATATAAACAAGGTCTAAAATCATGTTTGGATTGCACTCTGGACACAATCTGTTAAACGGAACTGTTCAAACTAGATGATAAGGGACACTATGGACAATTTGCAGCAATTTGCAGCAAACAAACTACAGAAATAACCACTTTTCCATATAAACAAGGTCTAAAATCATGTTTGGATTGCACTCTGGACACAATCTGTTAAACGGAACTGTTCAAACTAGATGATAAGGGACACTATGGAAAATTTTCAGCAATTTGCAGCAATTAAACTACAGAAATAACCACTTTTCCATATAAACAAGGTCTAAAATCATGTTTGGATTGCACTCTGTTAAAAGTAACTGTTCAAACTAGATGAGATATGGACACTATGGACAATTTTCAGCAATTAAACTACAGAAATAACCACTTTTCCATATAAACAAGGTCTAAAATCATGTTTGGATTGCACTCTGGACACAATCTGTTAAACGGAACTGTTCAAACTAGATGATAAGGGACACTATGGACAATTTTCAGCAATTTGCAGCAAACAAACTACAGAAATAACCACTTTTCCATATAAACAAGGTCTAAAATCATGTTTGGATTGCACTCTGGATACAATCTGTTAAACGGAACTGTTCAAACTAGATGAGATAGGGACACTATGGACAATTTTCAGCAATTTGCAGCAATTAAACTACAAAAATAACCACTTTTCCATATAAACAAGGTCTAAAATAATGTTTGGATTGCACTCTGGATACAATCTGTTAAACGTAACTGTTCAAACTAGATGAGATAGGGACACTATGGACAATTTTCAGAAATTTGCAGCAATTAAACTACAGAAATAACCACTTTTCCATATAAACAAGGTCTAAAATCATGTTTGGATTGCACTCTGGATACAATCTGTTAAACAGAACTGTTCAAACTAGATGATAAGGGACACTATGGACAATTTTCAGCAATTTGCAGCAATTAAACTATAGAAATAACCACTTTTCCATATAAACAAGGTCTAAAATCATGTTTGGATTGCACTCTGTTAAACGTAACTGTTCAAACTAGATGAGATAGGGACACTATGGACAATTTTCAGCAATTAAACTACAGAAATAACCACTTTTCTATATAAACAAGGTCTAAAATCATGTTTGGATTGCACTCTGGATACAATCTGTTAAACGGAACTTTTCAAACTAGATGATAAGGGACACTATGGACAATTTTCAGCAATTTGCAGCAATTAAACTACAGAAATAACCACTTTTCCATATAAACAAGGTCTAAAATCATGTTTGGATTGCACTCTGGATACAATCTGTTAAACGGAACTGTTCTAACTAGATGAGATAGGGACACTATGGACAATTTTCAGCAATTTGCAGCAATTAAACTACAGAAATAACCACTTTTCCATATAAACAAGGTCTAAAATCATGTTTGGATTGCACTCTGGATACAATCTGTTAAACAGAACTGTTCAAACTAGATGATAAGGGACACTATGGACAATTTTCAGCAATTTGCAGCAATTAAACTACAGAAATAACCACTTTCCCATATAAACAAGGTCTAAAATCATGTTTGGATTGCACTCTGTTAAAAGTAACTGTTCAAACTAGATGAGATAGGGACACTATGGACAATTTTCAGCAATTAAACTACAGAAATAACCACTTTTCCATATAAACAAGGTCTAAAATCATGTTTGGATTGCACTCTGGATACAATCTGTTAAACGGAACTGTTCAAACTAGATGAGATAGGGACACTATGGACAATTTTCAGCAATTTGCAGCAATTAAACTACAGAAATAACCACTTTTCCATATAAACAAGGTCTAAAATCATGTTTGGATTGCACTCTGGATACAATCTGTTAAACGGAAATGTTCAAACTAGATGATAAGGGACACTATGGACAATTTTCAGCAATTTGCAGCAATTAAACTACAGAAATAACCACTTTTCCATATAAACAAGGTCTAAAATCATGTTTGGATTGCACTCTGTTAAAAGTAACTGTTCAAACTAGATGAGATAGGGACACTATGGACAATTTCCAGCAATTAAACTACAGAAATAACCACTTTTCCATATAAACAAGGTCTAAAATCATGTTTGGATTGCACTCTGGATACAATCTGTTAAACGGAACTGTTCAAACTAGATGAGATAGGGACACTATGGACAATTTTCAGCAATTTGCAGCAATTAAACTACAGAAATAACCACTTTTCCATATAAACAAGGTCTAAAATCATGTTTGGATTGCACTCTGTTAAACGTAACTGTTCAAACTAGATGAGATAGGGACACTATGGACAATTTTCAGCAATTAAACTACAGAAATAACCACTTTTCTATATAAACAAGGTCTAAAATCATGTTTGGATTGCACTCTGGATACAATCTGTTAAACGGAACTTTTCAAACTAGATGATAAGGGACACTATGGACAATTTTCAGCAATTTGCAGCAATTAAACTACAGAAATAACCACTTTTCCATATAAACAAGGTCTAAAATCATGTTTGGATTGCACTCTGTTAAACGTAACTGTTCAAACTAGATGAGATAGGGACACTATGGACAATTTTCAGCAATTAAACTACAGAAATAACCACTTTTCCATATAAACAAGGTCTAAAATCATGTTTGGATTGCACTCTGGACACAATCTGTTAAACGGAACTGTTCAAACTAGATGATAAGGGACACTATGGACAATTTTCAGCAATTTGCAGCAAACAAACTACAGAAATAACCACTTTTCCATATAAACAAGGTCTAAAATCATGTTTGGATTGCACTCTGGATACAATCTGTTAAACGGAACTGTTCAAACTAGATGAGATAGGGACACTATGGACAATTTTCAGCAATTTGCAGCAAACAAACTACAGAAATAACCACTTTTCCATATAAACAAGGTCTAAAATCATGTTTGGATTGCACTCTGGATACAATCTGTTAAACATAACTGTTCAAACTAGATGAGATAGGGACACTATGGACAATTTTCAGCAATTTGCAGCAATTAAACTACAGAAATAACCACTTTTCCATATAAACAAGGTCTAAAATCATGTTTGGATTGCACTCTGGATACAATCTGTTAAACGGAACTGTTCAAACTAGATGATAAGGGACACTATGGACAATTTTCAGCAATTTGCAGATATTAAACTACAGAAATAACCACTTTTCCATATAAACAAGGTCTAAAATCATGTTTGGATTGCACTCTGTTAAAAGTAACTGTTCAAACTAGATGAGATAGGGACACTATGGACAATTTTCAGCAATTAAACTACAGAAATAACCACTTTTCCATATAAACAAGGTCTAAAATCATGTTTGGATTGCACTCTGGACACAATCTGTTAAACGGAACTGTTCAAACTAGATGATAAGGGACACTATGGACAATTTTCAGCAATTTGCAGCAAACAAACTACAGAAATAACCACTTTTCCATATAAACAAGGTCTAAAATCATGTTTGGATTGCACTCTGGATACAATCTGTTAAACGTAACTGTTCAAACTAGATGAGATAGGGACACTATGGACAATTTTCAGCAATTAAACTACAGAAATAACCACTTTTCCATATAAACAAGGTCTAAAATCATGTTTGGATTGCACTCTGGATACAATCTGTCAAACGTAACTGTTCAAACTAGATGAGATAGGGACACTATGGACAATTTTCAGCAATTTGCAGCAATTAAACTACAGAAATAACCACTTTTCCATATAAACAAGGTCTAAAATCATGTTTGGATTGCACTCTGGACACAATCTGTTAAACGGAACTGTTCAAACTAGATGATAAGGGACACTATGGACAATTTTCAGCAATTTGCAGCAAACAAACTACAGAAATAACCACTTTTCCATATAAACAAGGTCTAAAATCATGTTTGGATTGCACTCTGGATACAATCTGTTAAACGGAACTGTTCAAACTAGATGAGATAGGGACACTGGACAATTTTCAGCAATTTGCAGCAATTAAACTACAGAAATAACCACTTTTCCATATAAACAAGGTCTAAAATCATGTTTGGATTGCACTCTGGATACAATCTGTTAAACAGAACTGTTCAAACTAGATGATAAGGGACACTATGGACAATTTTCAGCAATTTGCAGCAATTAAACTACAGAAATAACCACTTTCCCATATAAACAAGGTCTAAAATCATGTTTGGATTGCACTCTGTTAAAAGTAACTGTTCAAACTAGATGAGATAGGGACACTATGGACAATTTTCAGCAATTAAACTACAGAAATAACCACTTTTCCATATAAACAAGGTCTAAAATCATGTTTGGATTGCACTCTGGATACAATCTGTTAAACGGAACTGTTCAAACTAGATGAGATAGGGACACTATGGACAATTTTCAGCAATTTGCAGCAATTAAACTACAGAAATAACCACTTTTCCATATAAACAAGGTCTAAAATCATGTTTGGATTGCACTCTGGATACAATCTGTTAAACGGAAATGTTCAAACTAGATGATAAGGGACACTATGGACAATTTTCAGCAATTTGCAGCAATTAAACTACAGAAATAACCACTTTTCCATATAAACAAGGTCTAAAATCATGTTTGGATTGCACTCTGTTAAAAGTAACTGTTCAAACTAGATGAGATAGGGACACTATGGACAATTTCCAGCAATTAAACTACAGAAATAACCACTTTTCCATATAAACAAGGTCTAAAATCATGTTTGGATTGCACTCTGGATACAATCTGTTAAACGGAACTGTTCAAACTAGATGAGATAGGGACACTATGGACAATTTTCAGCAATTTGCAGCAATTAAACTACAGAAATAACCACTTTTCCATATAAACAAGGTCTAAAATCATGTTTGGATTGCACTCTGTTAAACGTAACTGTTCAAACTAGATGAGATAGGGACACTATGGACAATTTTCAGCAATTAAACTACAGAAATAACCACTTTTCTATATAAACAAGGTCTAAAATCATGTTTGGATTGCACTCTGGATACAATCTGTTAAACGGAACTTTTCAAACTAGATGATAAGGGACACTATGGACAATTTTCAGCAATTTGCAGCAATTAAACTACAGAAATAACCACTTTTCCATATAAACAAGGTCTAAAATCATGTTTGGATTGCACTCTGTTAAACGTAACTGTTCAAACTAGATGAGATAGGGACACTATGGACAATTTTCAGCAATTAAACTACAGAAATAACCACTTTTCCATATAAACAAGGTCTAAAATCATGTTTGGATTGCACTCTGGACACAATCTGTTAAACGGAACTGTTCAAACTAGATGATAAGGGACACTATGGACAATTTTCAGCAATTTGCAGCAAACAAACTACAGAAATAACCACTTTTCCATATAAACAAGGTCTAAAATCATGTTTGGATTGCACTCTGGATACAATCTGTTAAACGGAACTGTTCAAACTAGATGAGATAGGGACACTATGGACAATTTTCAGCAATTTGCAGCAAACAAACTACAGAAATAACCACTTTTCCATATAAACAAGGTCTAAAATCATGTTTGGATTGCACTCTGGATACAATCTGTTAAACATAACTGTTCAAACTAGATGAGATAGGGACACTATGGACAATTTTCAGCAATTTGCAGCAATTAAACTACAGAAATAACCACTTTTCCATATAAACAAGGTCTAAAATCATGTTTGGATTGCACTCTGGATACAATCTGTTAAACGGAACTGTTCAAACTAGATGATAAGGGACACTATGGACAATTTTCAGCAATTTGCAGATATTAAACTACAGAAATAACCACTTTTCCATATAAACAAGGTCTAAAATCATGTTTGGATTGCACTCTGTTAAAAGTAACTGTTCAAACTAGATGAGATAGGGACACTATGGACAATTTTCAGCAATTAAACTACAGAAATAACCACTTTTCCATATAAACAAGGTCTAAAATCATGTTTGGATTGCACTCTGGACACAATCTGTTAAACGGAACTGTTCAAACTAGATGATAAGGGACACTATGGACAATTTTCAGCAATTTGCAGCAAACAAACTACAGAAATAACCACTTTTCCATATAAACAAGGTCTAAAATCATGTTTGGATTGCACTCTGGATACAATCTGTTAAACGTAACTGTTCAAACTAGATGAGATAGGGACACTATGGACAATTTTCAGCAATTAAACTACAGAAATAACCACTTTTCCATATAAACAAGGTCTAAAATCATGTTTGGATTGCACTCTGGATACAATCTGTCAAACGTAACTGTTCAAACTAGATGAGATAGGGACACTATGGACAATTTTCAGCAATTTGCAGCAATTAAACTACAGAAATAACCACTTTTCCATATAAACAAGGTCTAAAATCATGTTTGGATTGCACTCTGGACACAATCTGTTAAACGGAACTGTTCAAACTAGATGATAAGGGACACTATGGACAATTTTCAGCAATTTGCAGCAAACAAACTACAGAAATAACCACTTTTCCATATAAACAAGGTCTAAAATCATGTTTGGATTGCACTCTGGATACAATCTGTTAAACGGAACTGTTCAAACTAGATGAGATAGGGACACTGGACAATTTTCAGCAATTTGCAGCAATTAAACTACAGAAATAACCACTTTTCCATATAAACAAGGTCTAAAATCATGTTTGGATTGCACTCTGGATACAATCTGTTAAACGGAACTGTTCAAACTAGATGATAAGGGACACTATGGACAATTTTCAGCAATTTGCAGCAATTAAACTACAGAAATAACCACTTTTCCATATAAACAAGGTCTAAAATCATGTTTGGATTGCACTCTGTTAAAAGTAACTGTTCAAACTAGATGAGATAGGGACACTATGAACAATTTTCAGCAATTAAACTACAGAAATAACCACTTTTCCATATAAACAAGGTCTAAAATCATGTTTGGATTGCACTCTGGATACAATCTGTTAAACGGAACTGTTCAAACTAGATGAGATAGGGACACTATGGACAATTTTCAGCAATTTGCAGCAATTAAACTACAGAAATAACCACTTTTCCATATAAACAAGGTCTAAAATCATGTTTGGATTGCACTCTGTTAAACGTAACTGTTCAAACTAGATGAGATAGGGACACTATGGACAATTTTCAACAATTAAACTACAGAAATAACCACTTTTCTATATAAACAAGGTCTAAAATCATGTTTGGATTGCACTCTGGATACAATCTGTTAAACGGAACTGTTCAAACTAGATGAGATAGGGACACTATGGACAATTTTCAGCAATTTGCAGCAATTAAACTACAGAAATAACCACTTTTCCATATAAACAAGGTCTAAAATCATGTTTGGATTGCACTCTGGATACAATCTGTTAAACGGAAATGTTCAAACTAGATGATAAGGGACACTATGGACAATTTTCAGCAATTTGCAGCAATTAAACTACAGAAATAACCACTTTTCCATATAAACAAGGTCTAAAATCATGTTTGGATTGCACTCTGTTAAAAGTAACTGTTCAAACTAGATGAGATAGGGACACTATGGACAATTTCCAGCAATTAAACTACAGAAATAACCACTTTTCCATATAAACAAGGTCTAAAATCATGTTTGGATTGCACTCTGGATACAATCTGTTAAACGGAACTGTTCAAACTAGATGAGATAGGGACACTATGGACAATTTTCAGCAATTTGCAGCAATTAAACTACAGAAATAACCACTTTTCCATATAAACAAGGTCTAAAATCATGTTTGGATTGCACTCTGTTAAACGTAACTGTTCAAACTAGATGAGATAGGGACACTATGGACAATTTTCAGCAATTAAACTACAGAAATAACCACTTTTCTATATAAACAAGGTCTAAAATCATGTTTGGATTGCACTCTGGATACAATCTGTTAAACGGAACTTTTCAAACTAGATGATAAGGGACACTATGGACAATTTTCAGCAATTTGCAGCAATTAAACTACAGAAATAACCACTTTTCCATATAAACAAGGTCTAAAATCATGTTTGGATTGCACTCTGTTAAACGTAACTGTTCAAACTAGATGAGATAGGGACACTATGGACAATTTTCAGCAATTAAACTACAGAAATAACCACTTTTCCATATAAACAAGGTCTAAAATCATGTTTGGATTGCACTCTGGACACAATCTGTTAAACGGAACTGTTCAAACTAGATGATAAGGGACACTATGGACAATTTTCAGCAATTTGCAGCAAACAAACTACAGAAATAACCACTTTTCCATATAAACAAGGTCTAAAATCATGTTTGGATTGCACTCTGGATACAATCTGTTAAACGGAACTGTTCAAACTAGATGAGATAGGGACACTATGGACAATTTTCAGCAATTTGCAGCAAACAAACTACAGAAATAACCACTTTTCCATATAAACAAGGTCTAAAATCATGTTTGGATTGCACTCTGTTAAACGTAACTGTTCAAACTAGATGAGATAGGGACACTATGGACAATTTTCAGCAATTAAACTACAGAAATAACCACTTTTCCATATAAACAAGGTCTAAAATCATGTTTGGATTGCACTCTGGACACAATCTGTTAAACGGAACTGTTCAAACTAGATGATAAGGGACACTATGGACAATTTTCAGCAATTTGCAGCAAACAAACTACAGAAATAACCACTTTTCCATATAAACAAGGTCTAAAATCATGTTTGGATTGCACTCTGGATACAATCTGTTAAACGGAACTGTTCAAACTAGATGAGATAGGGACACTATGGACAATTTTCAGCAATTTGCAGCAAACAAACTACAGAAATAACCACTTTTCCATATAAACAAGGTCTAAAATCATGTTTGGATTGCACTCTGTTAAACGTAACTGTTCAAACTAGATGAGATAGGGACACTATGGACAATTTTCAGCAATTAAACTACAGAAATAACCACTTTTCCATATAAACAAGGTCTAAAATCATGTTTGGATTGCACTCTGGACACAATCTGTTAAACGGAACTGTTCAAACTAGATGATAAGGGACACTATGGACAATTTTCAGCAATTTGCAGCAAACAAACTACAGAAATAACCACTTTTCCATATAAACAAGGTCTAAAATCATGTTTGGATTGCACTCTGGATACAATCTGTTAAACGTAACTGTTCAAACTAGATGAGATAGGGACACTATGGACAATTTTCAGCAATTAAACTACAGAAATAACCACTTTTCCATATAAACAAGGTCTAAAATCATGTTTGGATTGCACTCTGGATACAATCTGTCAAACGTAACTGTTCAAACTAGATGAGATAGGGACACTATGGACAATTTTCAGCAATTTGCAGCAATTAAACTACAGAAATAACCACTTTTCCATATAAACAAGGTCTAAAATCATGTTTGGATTGCACTCTGGACACAATCTGTTAAACGGAACTGTTCAAACTAGATGATAAGGGACACTATGGACAATTTTCAGCAATTTGCAGCAAACAAACTACAGAAATAACCACTTTTCCATATAAACAAGGTCTAAAATCATGTTTGGATTGCACTCTGGATACAATCTGTTAAACGGAACTGTTCAAACTAGATGAGATAGGGACACTGGACAATTTTCAGCAATTTGCAGCAATTAAACTACAGAAATAACCACTTTTCCATATAAACAAGGTCTAAAATCATGTTTGGATTGCACTCTGGATACAATCTGTTAAACGGAACTGTTCAAACTAGATGATAAGGGACACTATGGACAATTTTCAGCAATTTGCAGCAATTAAACTACAGAAATAACCACTTTTCCATATAAACAAGGTCTAAAATCATGTTTGGATTGCACTCTGTTAAAAGTAACTGTTCAAACTAGATGAGATAGGGACACTATGAACAATTTTCAGCAATTAAACTACAGAAATAACCACTTTTCCATATAAACAAGGTCTAAAATCATGTTTGGATTGCACTCTGGATACAATCTGTTAAACGGAACTGTTCAAACTAGATGAGATAGGGACACTATGGACAATTTTCAGCAATTTGCAGCAATTAAACTACAGAAATAACCACTTTTCCATATAAACAAGGTCTAAAATCATGTTTGGATTGCACTCTGTTAAACGTAACTGTTCAAACTAGATGAGATAGGGACACTATGGACAATTTTCAACAATTAAACTACAGAAATAACCACTTTTCTATATAAACAAGGTCTAAAATCATGTTTGGATTGCACTCTGGATACAATCTGTTAAACGGAACTGTTCAAACTAGATGAGATAGGGACACTATGGACAATTTTCAGCAATTTGCAGCAATTAAACTACAGAAATAACCACTTTTCCATATAAACAAGGTCTAAAATCATGTTTGGATTGCACTCTGGATACAATCTGTTAAACGGAAATGTTCAAACTAGATGATAAGGGACACTATGGACAATTTTCAGCAATTTGCAGCAATTAAACTACAGAAATAACCACTTTTCCATATAAACAAGGTCTAAAATCATGTTTGGATTGCACTCTGGACACAATCTGTTAAACGGAACTGTTCAAACTAGATGATAAGGGACACTATGGACAATTTTCAGCAATTTGCAGCAAACAAACTACAGAAATAACCACTTTTCCATATAAACAAGGTCTAAAATCATGTTTGGATTGCACTCTGGATACAATCTGTTAAACGTAACTGTTCAAACTAGATGAGATAGGGACACTATGGACAATTTTCAGCAATTAAACTACAGAAATAACCACTTTTCCATATAAACAAGGTCTAAAATCATGTTTGGATTGCACTCTGGACACAATCTGTTAAACGGAACTGTTCAAACTAGATGATAAGGGACACTATGGACAATTTTCAGCAATTTGCAGCAATTAAACTACAGAAATAACCACTTTTCCATATAAACAAGGTCTAAAATCATGTTTGGATTGCACTCTGTTAAACGTAACTGTTCAAACTAGATGAGATAGGGACACTATGGACAATTTTCAGCAATTAAACTACAGAAATAACCACTTTTCCATATAAACAAGGTCTAAAATCATGTTTGGATTGCACTCTGGACACAATCTGTTAAACGGAACTGTTCAAACTAGATGATAAGGGACACTATGGACAATTTTCAGCAATTTGCAGCAAACAAACTACAGAAATAACCACTTTTCCATATAAACAAGGTCTAAAATCATGTTTGGATTGCACTCTGGATACAATCTGTTAAACGGAACTGTTCAAACTAGATGAGATAGGGACACTATGGACAATTTTCAGCAATTTGCAGCAAACAAACTACAGAAATAACCACTTTTCCATATAAACAAGGTCTAAAATCATGTTTGGATTGCACTCTGGATACAATCTGTTAAACATAACTGTTCAAACTAGATGAGATAGGGACACTATGGACAATTTTCAGCAATTTGCAGCAATTAAACTACAGAAATAACCACTTTTCCATATAAACAAGGTCTAAAATCATGTTTGGATTGCACTCTGGATACAATCTGTTAAACGGAACTGTTCAAACTAGATGATAAGGGACACTATGGACAATTTTCAGCAATTTGCAGCAATTAAACTACAGAAATAACCACTTTTCCATATAAACAAGGTCTAAAATCATGTTTGGATTGAACTCTGTTAAAAGTAACTGTTCAAACTAGATGAGATAGGGACACTATGGACAATTTTCAGCAATTAAACTACAGAAATAACCACTTTTCCATATAAACAAGGTCTAAAATCATGTTTGGATTGCACTCTGGATACAATCTGTCAAACGTAATTGTTCAAACTAGATGAGATAGGGACACTATGGACAATTTTCAGCAATTTGCAGCAATTAAACTACAGAAATAACCACTTTTCCATATGAACAAGGTCTAAAATCATGTTTGGATTGCACTCTGGACACAATCTGTTAAACGGAACTGTTCAAACTAGATGATAAGGGACACTATGGACAATTTTCAGCAATTTGCAGCAAACAAACTACAGAAATAACCACTTTTCCATATAAACAAGGTCTAAAATCATGTTTGGATTGCACTCTGGATACAATCTGTTAAACGGAACTGTTCAAACTAGATGAGATAGGGACACTGGACAATTTTCAGCAATTTGCAGCAATTAAACTACAGAAATAACCACTTTTCCATATAAACAAGGTCTAAAATCATGTTTGGATTGCACTCTGGATACAATCTGTTAAACGGAACTGTTCAAACTAGATGATAAGGGACACTATGGACAATTTTCAGCAATTTGCAGCAATTAAACTACAGAAATAACCACTTTTCCATATAAACAAGGTCTAAAATCATGTTTGGATTGCACTCTGTTAAAAGTAACTGTTCAAACTAGATGAGATAGGGACACTATGGACAATTTTCAGCAATTAAACTACAGAAATAACCACTTTTCCATATAAACAAGGTCTAAAATCATGTTTGGATTGCACTCTGGATACAATCTGTTAAACGGAACTGTTCAAACTAGATGAGATAGGGACACTATGGACAATTTTCAGCAATTTGCAGCAATTAAACTACAGAAATAACCACTTTTCCATATAAACAAGGTCTAAAATCATGTTTGGATTGCACTCTGTTAAACGTAACTGTTCAAACTAGATGAGATAGGGACACTATGGACAATTTTCAGCAATTAAACTACAGAAATAACCACTTTTCTATATAAACAAGGTCTAAAATCATGTTTGGATTGCACTCTGGATACAATCTGTTAAACGGAACTTTTCAAACTAGATGATAAGGGACACTATGGACAATTTTCAGCAATTTGCAGCAATTAAACTACAGAAATAACCACTTTTCCATATAAACAAGGTCTAAAATCATGTTTGGATTGCACTCTGTTAAACGTAACTGTTCAAACTAGATGAGATAGGGACACTATGGACAATTTTCAGCAATTAAACTACAGAAATAACCACTTTTCCATATAAACAAGGTCTAAAATCATGTTTGGATTGCACTCTGGATACAATCTGTTAAACGGAACTGTTCAAACTAGATGAGATAGGGACACTATGGACAATTTTCAGCAATTTGCAGCAATTAAACTACAGAAATAACCACTTTTCCATATAAACAAGGTCTAAAATCATGTTTGGATTGCACTCTGGATACAATCTGTTAAACGTAACTGTTCAAACTAGATGAGATAGGGACACTATGGACAATTTTCAGCAATTTGCAGCAATTAAACTACAGAAATAACCACTTTTCCATATAAACAAGGTCTAAAATCATGTTTGGATTGCACTCTGGATACAATCTGTTAAACGGAACTGTTCAAACTAGATGATAAGGGACACTATGGACAATTTTCAGCAATTAAACTACAGAAATAACCACTTTTCCATATAAACAAGGTCTAAAATCATGTTTGGATTGCACTCTGGACACAATCTGTTAAACGGAACTGTTCAAACTAGATGAGATAGGGACACTATGGACAATTTACAGCAATTTGCAGCAATTAAACTACAGAAATAACCACTTTTCCATATAAACAAGGTCTAAAATCATGTTTGGATTGCACTCTGGATACAATCTGTTAAACGGAACTGTTCAAACTAGATGAGATAGGGACACTATGGACAATTTTCAGCAATTTGCAGCAAACAAACTACAGAAATAACCACTTTTCCATATAAACAAGGTCTAAAATCATGTTTGGATTGCACTCTGGATACAATCTGTTAAACGTAACTGTTCAAACTAGATGAGATAGGGACACTATGGACAATTTTCAGCAATTTGCAGCAATTAAACTACAGAAATAACCACTTTTCCATATAAACAAGGTCTAAAATCATGTTTGGATTGCACTCTGGATACAATCTGTTAAACGGAACTGTTCAAACTAGATGATAAGGGACACTATGGACAATTTTCAGCAATTTGCAGCAAACAAACTACAGAAATAACCACTTTTCCATATAAACAAGGTCTAAAATCATGTTTGGATTGCACTCTGGATACAATCTGTTAAACGGAACTGTTCAAACTAGATGAGATAGGGACACTATGGACAATTTTCAGCAATTTGCAGCAATTAAACTACAGAAATAACCACTTTTCCATATAAACAAGGTCTAAAATCATGTTTGGATTGCACTCTGGATACAATCTGTTAAACGGAACTGTTCAAACTAGATGAGATAGGGACACTATGGACAATTTTCAGCAATTAAACTACAGAAATAACCACTTTTCCATATAAACAAGGTCTAAAATCATGTTTGGATTGCACTCTGGATACAATCTGTCAAACGTAACTGTTCAAACTAGATGAGATAGGGACACTATGGACAATTTTCAGCAATTTGCAGCAATTAAACTACAGAAATAACCACTTTTCCATATAAACAAGGTCTAAAATCATGTTTGGATTGCACTCTGGACACAATCTGTTAAACGGAACTGTTCAAACTAGATGATAAGGGACACTATGGACAATTTTCAGCAATTTGCAGCAAACAAACTACAGAAATAACCACTTTTCCATATAAACAAGGTCTAAAATCATGTTTGGATTGCACTCTGGATACAATCTGTTAAACGGAACTGTTCAAACTAGATGATAAGGGACACTATGGACAATTTTCAGCAATTTGCAGCAAACAAACTACAGAAATAACCACTTTTCCATATAAACAAGGTCTAAAATCATGTTTGGATTGCACTCTGGATACAATCTGTTAAACGGAACTGTTCAAACTAGATGATAAGGGACACTATGGACAATTTTCAGCAATTTGCAGCAAACAAACTACAGAAATAACCACTTTTCCATATAAACAAGGTCTAAAATCATGTTTGGATTGCACTCTGGATACAATCTGTTAAACGGAACTGTTCAAACTAGATGATAAGGGACACTATGGACAATTTTCAGCAATTTGCAGCAAACAAACTACAGAAATAACCACTTTTCCATATAAACAAGGTCTAAAATCATGTTTGGATTGCACTCTGGATACAATCTGTTAAACGGAACTGTTCAAACTAGATGAGATAGGGACACTATGGACATTTTCAGCAATTTGCAGCAATTAAACTACAGAAATAACCACTTTTCCATATAAACAAGGTCTAAAATCATGTTTGGATTGCACTCTGGATACAATCTGTTAAACGGAAATGTTCAAACTAGATGATAAGGGACACTATGGACAATTTTCAGCAATTTGCAGCAATTAAACTACAGAAATAACCACTTTTCCATATAAACAAGGTCTAAAATCATGTTTGGATTGCACTCTGTTAAAAGTAACTGTTCAAACTAGATGAGATAGGGACACTATGGACAATTTTCAGCAATTAAACTACAGAAATAACCACTTTTCCATATAAACAAGGTCTAAAATCATGTTTGGATTGCACTCTGGATACAATCTGTTAAACGGAACTGTTCAAACTAGATGAGATAGGGACACTATGGACAATTTTCAGCAATTTGCAGCAATTAAACTACAGAAATAACCACTTTTCCATATAAACAAGGTCTAAAATCATGTTTGGATTGCACTCTGTTAAACGTAACTGTTCAAACTAGATGAGATAGGGACACTATGGACAATTTTCAGCAATTAAACTACAGAAATAACCACTTTTCCATATAAACAAGGTCTAAAATCATGTTTGGATTGCACTCTGGATACAATCTGTTAAATGTAACTGTTCAAATTAGATGAGATAGGGACACTATGGACAATTTTCAGCAATTTGCAGCAATTAAACTACAGAAATAACCACTTTTCCATATAAACAAGGTCTAAAATCATGTTTGGATTGCACTCTGTTAAACGTAACTGTTCAAACTAGATGAGATAGGGACACTATGGACAATTTTCAGCAATTAAACTACAGAAATAACCACTTTTCTATATAAACAAGGTCTAAAATCATGTTTGGATTGCACTCTGGATACAATCTGTTAAACGGAACTTTTCAAACTAGATGATAAGGGACACTATGGACAATTTTCAGCAATTTGCAGCAATTAAACTACAGAAATAACCACTTTTCCATATAAACAAGGTCTAAAATCATGTTTGGATTGCACTCTGTTAAACGTAACTGTTCAAACTAGATGAGATAGGGACACTATGGACAATTTTCAGCAATTAAACTACAGAAATAACCACTTTTCCATATAAACAAGGTCTAAAATCATGTTTGGATTGCACTCTGGATACAATCTGTTAAATGTAACTGTTCAAATTAGATGAGATAGGGACACTATGGACAATTTTCAGCAATTTGCAGCAATTAAACTACAGAAATAACCACTTTTCCATATTAACAAGGTCTAAAATCATGTTTGGATTGCACTCTGTTAAACGTAACTGTTCAAACTAGATGAGATAGGGACACTATGGACAATTTTCAGCAATTAAACTACAGAAATAACCACTTTTCTATATAAACAAGGTCTAAAATCATGTTTGGATTGCACTCTGGATACAATCTGTTAAACGGAACTTTTCAAACTAGATGATAAGGGACACTATGGACAATTTTCAGCAATTTGCAGCAATTAAACTACAGAAATAACCACTTTTCCATATAAACAAGGTCTAAAATCATGTTTGGATTGCACTCTGTTAAACGTAACTGTTCAAACTAGATGAGATAGGGACACTATGGACAATTTTCAGCAATTAAACTACAGAAATAACCACTTTTCCATATAAACAAGGTCTAAAATCATGTTTGGATTGCACTCTGGATACAATCTGTTAAATGTAACTGTTCAAATTAGATGAGATAGGGACACTATGGACAATTTTCAGCAATTTGCAGCAATTAAACTACAGAAATAACCACTTTTCCATATAAACAAGGTCTAAAATCATGTTTGGATTGCACTCTGTTAAACGTAACTGTTCAAACTAGATGAGATAGGGACACTATGGACAATTTTCAGCAATTAAACTACAGAAATAACCACTTTTCTATATAAACAAGGTCTAAAATCATGTTTGGATTGCCCTCTGGATACAATCTGTTAAACGGAACTTTTCAAACTAGATGATAAGGGACACTATGGACAATTTTCAGCAATTTGCAGCAATTAAACTACAGAAATAACCACTTTTCCATATAAACAAGGTCTAAAATCATGTTTGGATTGCACTCTGTTAAACGTAACTGTTCAAACTAGATGAGATAGGGACACTATGGACAATTTTCAGCAAATAAACTACAGAAATAACCACTTTTCTATATAAACAAGGTCTAAAATCATGTTTGGATTGCACTCTGGATACAATCTGTTAAACGGAACTTTTCAAACTAGATGATAAGGGACACTATGGACAATTTTCAGCAATTTGCAGCAATTAAACTACAGAAATAACCACTTTTCCATATAAACAAGGTCTAAAATCATGTTTGGATTGCACTCTGTTAAACGTAACTGTTCAAACTAGATGAGATAGGGACACTATGGACAATTTTCAGCAATTAAACTACAGAAATAACCACTTTTCCATATAAACAATGTCTAAAATCATGTTTGGATTGCACTCTGGATACAATCTGTTAAATGTAACTGTTCAAATTAGATTAGATAGGGACACTATGGACAATTTTCAGCAATTTGCAGCAATTAAACTACAGAAATAACCACTTTTCCATATAAACAAGGTCTAAAATCATGTTTGGATTGCACTCTGTTAAACGTAACTGTTCAAACTAGATGAGATAGGGACACTATGGACAATTTTCAGCAATTAAACTACAGAAATAACCACTTTTCTATATAAACAAGGTCTAAAATCATGTTTGGATTGCCCTCTGGATACAATCTGTTAAACGGAACTTTTCAAACTAGATGATAAGGGACACTATGGACAATTTTCAGCAATTTGCAGCAATTAAACTACAGAAATAACCACTTTTCCATATAAACAAGGTCTAAAATCATGTTTGGATTGCACTCTGTTAAACGTAACTGTTCAAACTAGATGAGATAGGGACACTATGGACAATTTTCAGCAATTAAACTACAGAAATAACCACTTTTCTATATAAACAAGGTCTAAAATCATGTTTGGATTGCACTCTGGATACAATCTGTTAAACGGAACTTTTCAAACTAGATGATAAGGGACACTATGGACAATTTTCAGCAATTTGCAGCAATTAAACTACAGAAATAACCACTTTTCCATATAAACAAGGTCTAAAATCATGTTTGGATTGCACTCTGTTAAACGTAACTGTTCAAACTAGATGAGATAGGGACACTATGGACAATTTTCAGCAATTAAACTACAGAAATAACCACTTTTCCATATAAACAATGTCTAAAATCATGTTTGGATTGCACTCTGGATACAATCTGTTAAATGTAACTGTTCAAATTAGATTAGATAGGGACACTATGGACAATTTTCAGCAATTTGCAGCAATTAAACTACAGAAATAACCACTTTTCCATATAAACAAGGTCTAAAATCATGTTTGGATTGCACTCTGTTAAACGTAACTGTTCAAACTAGATGAGATAGGGACACTATGGACAATTTTCAGCAATTAAACTACAGAAATAACCACTTTTCTATATAAACAAGGTCTAAAATCATGTTTGGATTGCACTCTGGATACAATCTGTTAAACGGAACTTTTCAAACTAGATGATAAGGGACACTATGGACAATTTTCAGCAATTTGCAGCAATTAAACTACAGAAATAACCACTTTTCCATATAAACAAGGTCTAAAATCATGTTTGGATTGCACTCTGTTAAACGTAACTGTTCAAACTAGATGAGATAGGGACACTATGGACAATTTTCAGCAATTAAACTACAGAAATAACCACTTTTCCATATAAACAATGTCTAAAATCATGTTTGGATTGCACTCTGGATACAATCTGTTAAATGTAACTGTTCAAATTAGATTAGATAGGGACACTATGGACAATTTTCAGCAATTTGCAGCAATTAAACTACAGAAATAACCACTTTTCCATATAAACAAGGTCTAAAATCATGTTTGGATTGCACTCTGTTAAACGTAACTGTTCAAACTAGATGAGATAGGGACACTATGGACAATTTTCAGCAATTAAACTACAGAAATAACCACTTTTCTATATAAACAAGGTCTAAAATCATGTTTGGATTGCACTCTGGATACAATCTGTTAAACGGAACTTTTCAAACTAGATGATAAGGGACACTATGGACAATTTTCAGCAATTTGCAGCAATTAAACTACAGAAATAACCACTTTTCCATATAAACAAGGTCTAAAATCATGTTTGGATTGCACTCTGTTAAACGGAACTGTTCAAACTAGATGAGATAGGGACACTATGGACAATTTTCAGCAATTAAACTACAGAAATAACCACTTTTCCATATAAACAAGGTCTAAAATCATGTTTGGATTGCACTCTGGATACAATCTGTTAAACGTAACTGTTCAAACTAGATGAGATAGGGACACTATGGACAATTTTCAGCAATTTGCAGCAATTAAACTACAGAAATAACCACTTTTCCATATAAACAAGGTCTAAAATCATGTTTGGATTGCACTCTGGATACAATCTGTTAAACGGAACTGTTCAAACTAGATGATAAGGGACACTATGGACAATTTTCAGCAATTTGCAGCAAACAAACTACAGAAATAACCACTTTTCCATATAAACAAGGTCTAAAATCATGTTTGGATTGCACTCTGGATACAATCTGTTAAACGGAACTGTTCAAACTAGATGAGATAGGGACACTATGGACATTTTCAGCAATTTGCAGCAATTAAACTACAGAAATAACCACTTTTCCATATAAACAAGGTCTAAAATCATGTTTGGATTGCACTCTGTTAAAAGTAACTGTTCAAACTAGATGAGATAGGGACACTATGGACAATTTTCAGCAATTAAACTACAGAAATAACCACTTTTCCATATAAACAAGGTCTAAAATCATGTTTGGATTGCACTCTGTTAAACGTAACTGTTCAAACTAGATGAGATAGGGACACTATGGACAATTTTCAGCAATTAAACTACAGAAATAACCACTTTTCCATATAAACAAGGTCTAAAATCATGTTTGGATTGCACTCTGGATACAATCTGTTAAACGGAACTGTTCAAACTAGATGAGATAGGGACACTATGGACATTTTCAGCAATTTGCAGCAATTAAACTACAGAAATAACCACTTTTCCATATAAACAAGGTCTAAAATCATGTTTGGATTGCACTCTGGATACAATCTGTTAAACGGAACTGTTCAAACTAGATGATAAGGGACACTATGGACAATTTTCAGCAATTTGCAGCAATTAAACTACAGAAATAACCACTTTTCCATATAAACAAGGTCTAAAATCATGTTTGGATTGCACTCTGTTAAAAGTAACTGTTCAAACTAGATGAGATAGGGACACTATGGACAATTTTCAGCAATTAAACTACAGAAATAACCACTTTTCCATATAAACAAGGTCTAAAATCATGTTTGGATTGCACTCTGTTAAAAGTAACTGTTCAAACTAGATGAGATAGGGACACTATGGACAATTTTCAGCAATTAAACTACAGAAATAACCACTTTTCCATATAAACAAGGTCTAAAATCATGTTTGGATTGCACTCTGGATACAATCTGTTAAACGGAACTGTTCAAACTAGATGATAAGGGACACTATGGACAATTTTCAGCAATTTGCAGCAATTAAACTACAGAAATAACCACTTTTCCATATAAACAAGGTCTAAAATCATGTTTGGATTGCACTCTGTTAAACGTAACTGTTCAAACTAGATGAGATAGGGACACTATGGACAATTTTCAGCAATTAAACTACAGAAATAACCACTTTTCCATATAAACAAGGTCTAAAATCATGTTTGGATTGCACTCTGGATACAATCTGTTAAATGTAACTGTTCAAATTAGATGAGATAGGGACACTATGGACAATTTTCAGCAATTTGCAGCAATTAAACTACAGAAATAACCACTTTTCCATATTAACAAGGTCTAAAATCATGTTTGGATTGCACTCTGTTAAACGTAACTGTTCAAACTAGATGAGATAGGGACACTATGGACAATTTTCAGCAATTAAACTACAGAAATAACCACTTTTCTATATAAACAAGGTCTAAAATCATGTTTGGATTGCACTCTGGATACAATCTGTTAAACGGAACTTTTCAAACTAGATGATAAGGGACACTATGGACAATTTTCAGCAATTTGCAGCAATTAAACTACAGAAATAACCACTTTTCCATATAAACAAGGTCTAAAATCATGTTTGGATTGCACTCTGTTAAACGTAACTGTTCAAACTAGATGAGATAGGGACACTATGGACAATTTTCAGCAATTAAACTACAGAAATAACCACTTTTCCATATAAACAAGGTCTAAAATCATGTTTGGATTGCACTCTGGATACAATCTGTTAAACGTAACTGTTCAAACTAGATGAGATAGGGACACTATGGACAATTTTCAGCAATTTGCAGCAATTAAACTACAGAAATAACCACTTTTCCATATAAACAAGGTCTAAAATCATGTTTGGATTGCACTCTGGATACAATCTGTTAAACGGAACTGTTCAAACTAGATGATAAGGGACACTATGGACAATTTTCAGCAATTTGCAGCAAACAAACTACAGAAATAACCACTTTTCCATATAAACAAGGTCTAAAATCATGTTTGGATTGCACTCTGGATACAATCTGTTAAACGGAACTGTTCAAACTAGATGAGATAGGGACACTATGGACATTTTCAGCAATTTGCAGCAATTAAACTACAGAAATAACCACTTTTCCATATAAACAAGGTCTAAAATCATGTTTGGATTGCACTCTGTTAAAAGTAACTGTTCAAACTAGATGAGATAGGGACACTATGGACAATTTTCAGCAATTAAACTACAGAAATAACCACTTTTCCATATAAACAAGGTCTAAAATCATGTTTGGATTGCACTCTGTTAAAAGTAACTGTTCAAACTAGATGAGATAGGGACACTATGGACAATTTTCAGCAATTAAACTACAGAAATAACCACTTTTCCATATAAACAAGGTCTAAAATCATGTTTGGATTGCACTCTGGATACAATCTGTTAAACGGAACTGTTCAAACTAGATGAGATAGGGACACTATGGACAATTTTCAGCAATTTGCAGCAATTAAACTACAGAAATAACCACTTTTCCATATAAACAAGGTCTAAAATCATGTTTGGATTGCACTCTGTTAAACGTAACTGTTCAAACTAGATGAGATAGGGACACTATGGACAATTTTCAGCAATTAAACTACAGAAATAACCACTTTTCCATATAAACAAGGTCTAAAATCATGTTTGGATTGCACTCTGGATACAATCTGTTAAACGGAACTGTTCAAACTAGATGAGATAGGGACACTATGGACATTTTCAGCAATTTGCAGCAATTAAACTACAGAAATAACCACTTTTCCATATAAACAAGGTCTAAAATCATGTTTGGATTGCACTCTGGATACAATCTGTTAAACGGAACTGTTCAAACTAGATGATAAGGGACACTATGGACAATTTTCAGCAATTTGCAGCAATTAAACTACAGAAATAACCACTTTTCCATATAAACAAGGTCTAAAATCATGTTTGGATTGCACTCTGTTAAAAGTAACTGTTCAAACTAGATGAGATAGGGACACTATGGACAATTTTCAGCAATTAAACTACAGAAATAACCACTTTTCCATATAAACAAGGTCTAAAATCATGTTTGGATTGCACTCTGTTAAAAGTAACTGTTCAAACTAGATGAGATAGGGACACTATGGACAATTTTCAGCAATTAAACTACAGAAATAACCACTTTTCCATATAAACAAGGTCTAAAATCATGTTTGGATTGCACTCTGGATACAATCTGTTAAACGGAACTGTTCAAACTAGATGATAAGGGACACTATGGACAATTTTCAGCAATTTGCAGCAATTAAACTACAGAAATAACCACTTTTCTATATAAACAAGGTCTAAAATCATGTTTGGATTGCACTCTGGATACAATCTGTTAAACGGAACTTTTCAAACTAGATGATAAGGGACACTATGGACAATTTTCAGCAATTTGCAGCAATTAAACTACAGAAATAACCACTTTTCCATATAAACAAGGTCTAAAATCATGTTTGGATTGCACTCTGTTAAACGTAACTGTTCAAACTAGATGAGATAGGGACACTATGGACAATTTTCAGCAATTAAACTACAGAAATAACCACTTTTCCATATAAACAATGTCTAAAATCATGTTTGGATTGCACTCTGGATACAATCTGTTAAATGTAACTGTTCAAATTAGATTAGATAGGGACACTATGGACAATTTTCAGCAATTTGCAGCAATTAAACTACAGAAATAACCACTTTTCCATATAAACAAGGTCTAAAATCATGTTTGGATTGCACTCTGTTAAACGTAACTGTTCAAACTAGATGAGATAGGGACACTATGGACAATTTTCAGCAATTAAACTACAGAAATAACCACTTTTCTATATAAACAAGGTCTAAAATCATGTTTGGATTGCACTCTGGATACAATCTGTTAAACGGAACTTTTCAAACTAGATGATAAGGGACACTATGGACAATTTTCAGCAATTTGCAGCAATTAAACTACAGAAATAACCACTTTTCCATATAAACAAGGTCTAAAATCATGTTTGGATTGCACTCTGTTAAACGGAACTGTTCAAACTAGATGAGATAGGGACACTATGGACAATTTTCAGCAATTAAACTACAGAAATAACCACTTTTCCATATAAACAAGGTCTAAAATCATGTTTGGATTGCACTCTGGATACAATCTGTTAAACGTAACTGTTCAAACTAGATGAGATAGGGACACTATGGACAATTTTCAGCAATTTGCAGCAATTAAACTACAGAAATAACCACTTTTCCATATAAACAAGGTCTAAAATCATGTTTGGATTGCACTCTGGATACAATCTGTTAAACGGAACTGTTCAAACTAGATGATAAGGGACACTATGGACAATTTTCAGCAATTTGCAGCAAACAAACTACAGAAATAACCACTTTTCCATATAAACAAGGTCTAAAATCATGTTTGGATTGCACTCTGGATACAATCTGTTAAACGGAACTGTTCAAACTAGATGAGATAGGGACACTATGGACATTTTCAGCAATTTGCAGCAATTAAACTACAGAAATAACCACTTTTCCATATAAACAAGGTCTAAAATCATGTTTGGATTGCACTCTGTTAAAAGTAACTGTTCAAACTAGATGAGATAGGGACACTATGGACAATTTTCAGCAATTAAACTACAGAAATAACCACTTTTCCATATAAACAAGGTCTAAAATCATGTTTGGATTGCACTCTGTTAAAAGTAACTGTTCAAACTAGATGAGATAGGGACACTATGGACAATTTTCAGCAATTAAACTACAGAAATAACCACTTTTCCATATAAACAAGGTCTAAAATCATGTTTGGATTGCACTCTGGATACAATCTGTTAAACGGAACTGTTCAAACTAGATGAGATAGGGACACTATGGACAATTTTCAGCAATTTGCAGCAATTAAACTACAGAAATAACCACTTTTCCATATAAACAAGGTCTAAAATCATGTTTGGATTGCACTCTGTTAA